>NC_081552.1:80408100-80578132 GCF_963082655.1 Stomoxys calcitrans | reverse complement strand
TGGTCAAACGTACAACATGGTACTTTCTTAACGGAGTGAGCTAGTACATCTTGACTAGTACACCAAGTACACTTTGACTATAAATTTTGGATGACCAGAAGATTATTCAAAATCATAAATACATTTAGGTACTAAAATGTACAAAATGATACATTTTTTACAGAGTGATCTTAAGCTCTCAAAATTGGGATATGGTTACAGTTTGACAATAAATATTGGAAGGTTTGTTTCCAATTCGTGCATTTAGGTACTAAAACATACAAAATAGTTCTTTTTTACAGAATCATTTTAAGCTCTCAAAATTGGGATACAACTAGACGTTGGCAATAAATTTTAGTATTGAAACTTCCAACAAGATCTTACCGAATGCGTTGGGAATTCTGTTCGACATTCTGAGGGAATTTTTGTTCCGACAATACTGAGAGAATTCTGAACGATTTCTGACCGTTTTTTCGTATCAGGTTTTTTTTTATTTTCCCTCCGAGAGTTCGGAAGGATTTCTGGACCGTTTTTATGAAGGAATTTTTGTTCCGACAGTTCTGAAAGAATTCTGAACTATTTTTGACCGTCTTTTCGTAAGAGGTTTTTTGAATTTCTCTTCCGACAGTTCGGAAGAAATTCTGAAAGATTTCTGCACTGCACTGTTCTGTTTTTGTTCCGACAGATCTGAAAAAATACTGAACGATTTCTGACCGTCTTTTCGTATGGGGTTTTTTGAATTATCCTTCCGACAGTTCGGAAGGTCTTCTGGACTGTTTGTCTGAAGGAATTTTTTTTTCGAAAGTTCTGAAAGGATTCTGAACGATATCTGAACGTCTTGTCGAATGTTTTTATACCCTCCACCATAAGATGGGGGGTATACTAATTTCGTCATTCTGTTTGTAACTACTCGAAATATTCGTCTGAGACCCCATAAAGTATATATATATTCTTGATCGTCGCGACATTTATGTCGATCTAGCCATGTCCGTCCGTCTGTCCGTCCGTCTGTATGTCGAAAGCACGATAACTTCCGAAGGTGTAATAGCTAGCTGTTTGAAATTTTGCACAAATACTTCTTATTAGTGTAGGTCGGTCGGTAAATGGGCAATATCGGTCCATGTTTTGATATAGCTGCCATATAAACCGATCTTGGGTCTTGACTTCTTGAGCCTCTCGAGTGCGCAATTCTTATCCGATTAGAATGAAATTTTGCACGACGTGTTTTGTTATGATGTCCAATAACTGTGATAAGTATGGTTCAAATCGGTCCATGTTTTTGATATAGCTGCCATATAAACCGATCTTGGGTCTTGACTTTTTGAGCCTCTAGAGGGCGCAATTCTTATTCGATTTAAATTAATTTTGGCACGACGTGTTTTGTTATGATATTCAACAACTGTGCCAAGTATGGTTCAAATCGGTCCATAACCCAATATAGCTGCCATATAAACCGATCTTGGGTCTTGACTTCTTGAGCCTCTAGAGTGCGCAATGCTTATCCGATTGGAATGAAATTTTGCACGACGTGTTTTGTTATTATATCCAACAACTGTGCCATAACCTGATATAGCTGACATATAAACCGATCTGAGATCTTGACTTCTTGAGCCTCTAGAGGTCGCAATTATTATCCGATTTGTCTGAAATTATGTACTACGGATCTTCTCATGACCATCAACATACGTGTTTATTATGATCTGAATCGGTCTATAGCCCGATACAGCTCCCATATAAATCGATCCCTCTATTTTACTTCTTGAGCCCCCAAAGGGCGCAATTCTTATTCGAATTGGCTGACATTTTACACAGGTCTCCAACATGTAATAATATAATAATAGCAGAGCAAATCTTTTCTTTTATCCTTCTTTGCCTAAGAAGAGATGCCGGGAGAAGAACTCGGCAAATGCGATCCATGGTGGAGGGTATGTAAGATTCGGCCCGGCCGAACTTAGCACGCTTTTACTTGTTTTTTTTTTAATTTTTCTTCCGACATTTCGGAATGAATTCTAAATGAAGTCTTTGACGTTGTTGATATTGTTGTTGTATATTTTTGAGAATATAAAGATTTAATTTAGTGCTCAAAAATTTTTTGTTGTTGTGTCTTCTTTAAGTTATTTTAGGTTGAACAAGTAAAAAGGCGCTAAGTTCTGCCGGGCCAAACTTTGGATACCCACCACCTCGGGTATATACCTAAACCACCTTTCGTCATAATCCGGTGAAAAATGCTTAATTTATGGCTTCTTTCGTCCGATTTGGACCGAATTCGGCACGGACATTGAGTGGTCTAATAAGTACAAGTCACTGCTCAATTTTGTACAACATTGTTGGTCTTTTTGGTTGCTATATACAAATATAGACCGATCTGAACCATATGCAACACAGATTTCGACAAGCCTTACATAAGTCACTGTGTCAAATTTCAGCGAAATCGGATTATGAATGTGCCTTTTATGGAACCAAAATTTTAAATCAAGAGATTAGTCTATATGGCAGCTATACCCAAATCCGAACCGATCTGAGCCAAATTGAAGAGGGAGGTCGAAGGGCCTAACACAACATTCTGTCCCGAATTTTGGCGAAATAGGACAATAAATGCGTCATTTATGGGTCTAAAACCTTAAATCAAGAAATTGGTCTATATGACAGGTATATCCAATTCTGAACCGATCTGGGCCAAATTGCTTTAAGATGCTGAGGAGTCTAACACAACCTACTGTCCCAAATTTTGGCAATGTCAAAAAATAAGTGCACCTTTTATGGGCCCAAAACCTTAAATCGAGAAATCGGTCTATATGGAAGATCTGGACTATCTGAGCCAAATTGCTTAAGTATATCGCCGACGCTGAAAGATATTCGGCGACATCGGACAATAAATGCGCCTTTTATTGGCCAAAACCCTAAATCGAGAGATCGGTCTATATGGCAGCTATATCCAAATCTTGACCGATCTTGATCGTCGTGACATTTTATGTCGAGCTAGATATGTCCGTCCGTCTTCTAGCCGCTTGAAATTTTGCACAAATACTTCTTATTAGTGTAGGTCGGTTGGTATTTTAAATGGGTCATATCGGTCCATGTTTTGATATAGCTACCATATAAACCGATCTTGGGTCTTGACTTCTTGAGCCTCTAGAAGGCGCAATTCTCATCCGATTGGAATGAAATTTTGCACGACGTGTTTTGTTATGATATCCAACAACTGTGCCCAGTATGGTTCAAATCGGTTCATAATCTTGTATAGCTGTCATATAAACCGATCTTGGATTTCTTGGACTTCTTGAGCCAATTGAGCGCGCAATTCCCATCCGATTTGGCTGAAATTTAGCATGAAGTGTTTTGATATGACTTCCAATAACTGTGCTTAGTATGGCGTAAATCGATATAGAACCTGATATAGCTGCCATATAAACCGATCTGGGATCTTGACTTCTTGAACCTCTAGAGGGCGCTATTCTCATCTTATTTGGCTGAAATTTTGTACAACGGCTTCTCTTATGACCTTCAACATACGTGGTAGTATGATCTGAATCGATCAATTGCTTGATTTTGCTTCTTGAGCCCCTACAAGGCGCAATTCTTATCCGAATGAACTGAAATATTACACAATGACTTCTACAATGTTCAGCATTCATTTATGGTCCGAATCGGACTATAACTTGATATACAATAGCTCCAATAGCATAACAATTCTTATTCAATATTCCATGTTTGTCTAAAAAGAGATACCGCGCATAGAACTCGACAAATGCGATCAATGGTGGAGGGTATATAAGATTCGGACCCGCCGAACCTAGCTGGTTCGGATTCTTATCCCTTAGAAGTATTATAACATCGTCTTCGTAGTAGACAGGTCAAATCCATCCCCAGATTGCAACCGTAATACGTAATTTACGTTGGTCATCCATAGAAGTGGCGATAAAATGGCCCCTGTGGTGTGCCTTCAACCATACTTTCGGAGTATATGCAAGTCCTAAGCACGCTGTGAAAATAGTGCCCACAACAGAGCCGCTGGATAGTCGGACTTCTACTGTAATAACGCCGAAGATTGAAGCATTACCGTCGACTACAGGTGCCAAGGCAAACAGACCTATAAGAATGACAGACAACATGCTACGGTTCGATATCATGACCGCAGCTATTGGATCTTTGGAGTCCATTTTGAGCCTATTCCCGAATGATTTGAAAGTTTTTACGTAATAGGTAGAGATGGGTAAATAGCCAATATATAACTTTTTTGGGTATTTATAATTTTGCAAATATCTTGGGTATAAAAAAATTTTCCAAAAATTTCATAATGATTTCGTATTCTTTGTATATAAACCTCATCTTCTGATCTCATAAAGTTGGATTTTAGTTGTATATAGCCGCTATATCGACCGATATGCAGACTTAAAGCCGTGAGGCAATAAATTGGTATTTTTTATCCGATTTCGATGAAATTTGGCACTGTGAGTTCTGGTAGACCCCTATTCAGTGAAGTGCAGTTCAGATCGGACTATATTTGGATATAGCTGCCCTTAGACCGACCACCCGATCTCCGGATATAAGGTATTAAGGCCATAAAAGATAAGTTTATTACCCGAGTGCGATGAAATTTTGCACAGTTTGTTCTGGTGGACTCCTACCCATTCCTGTCAAATGTGGTACAGATCGGACCATATGTGGATATATCTGCCACATATACCGATTTCCCGATATTGTGTAACGAGCCTATAAAACGAACGTTTTTAATGCTATTTCAATGAAATTTGGCACAGCGAATTCCAGTACCCCTCAAAACCTTTTTGCTGAAAATCGTCCAAATCGGATAATATTTGGATATAGCTGCCATATACACCGATCTCCCGATATAGAGTATTGCGCCCATTAAAGGAGCATTTTTCATCCGATTTTGATGAAATTTGAAACAGTGAGTTTTGATAGACCTCTACACCTGTTTGTTAAATATCGTCCAGATCAAAACATATTTGCATGTAGCTGCCATATAGACCGATCACCCGATATAGACTATCTTATATATAACAAGTAAGAGCGTGCTAAGTTCGGCCGGGCCGAATCTTATATACCCTCCACCATTGATCGCATTTGTCGAGTTCTATGCGCGGTATCTCTTTTTAGACAAACATAGAATATTGAATAAGAACTGTTAACCTATTGGAGCTATATCAAGATATAGTCCGATTCCGACCATAATTGAAATCTGATTGACATTGTAGAAGTCATTGTGTAATATTTCAGTTCATTCAGATAAGAATTGCGCCTTGTAGGGGCTCAAGAAGCAATATCGGGAGATAGGTTTATATGGAAGCTGTATCAAGCTATTGATCGATTCAGACCATACAAGACACGTATGTTGAAGGTTATGAGAGAAGCCCTTTTACAAAATTCCAGCCAAATCGGATGAGAATTGCGCCCTCTAGAGATTCAAGCAGTCAAAACCCAATATCGGTTTATATGGCAGCTATATCAGGTAATGAACTGATTTGAACCATACGTGGCACAGTTGTTGGGTATCATACCAAAACACGTCGTGCAAAATTTCATTCAAATCGGATAAGAATTGCGCGTGATAGAGGCTCAAGAAGTCAAGACCCAAATCGGTTTGTATGGCACCCATATCAGGTTATGGACCGATTTAAACCATACTTGGCACAATTGTTGGATATCATAGCAAAATACGTCGTGCAAAATTTCATTCCAATCGGATAAGATTCGCGCCTTCTAGAGGTTCAAGAAGTCAAGACCCAAGATCGGTTTATATGGCAGCTATATCAAAACATAGACCGATATGGCCCATTTACAATACCAACCGACCTACACTAGTAAGAAGTATTTGTGCTCCTATTTGTGAATATTTCGAATAGTTACAAACAGAATGACGAAATTAGTATACCCCCCATCCTATGGTGGAGGGTATAAAAATCAATTTGTGTTTGTTTGTTTGTTTGTATGTTTGTGTCTTCCTTATATGCTTTGTCTTCCGTATATGCTTTGACATTTCATCATGAATAGACTTACTAACGAGCAACGCTTGCAAATCATTGAATTTTATTACCAAAATCAGTGTTCGGTTCGAAATGTGTTCATTCACCGTAACGTTGCGTCCAACAGCATCTTTGAAAAAATACGGTCCAATGATTCCACCAGCGTACAAACCACACCAAACAGTGCATTTTTCGGGATGCATGGGCAGTTCTTGAACGGCTTCTGGTTGCTCTTCACTCCAAATGCGGCAATTTTGCTTATTTACGTAGCCATTCAACCAGAAATGAGCCTCATCGCTGAACAAAATTTGTCGATGAAAAAGCGGATTTTCTGCTAACTTTTCTAGGGCCCATTCACTGAAAATGATTTGCAAGCGTTGCTCGTTAGTAAGTCCATTCATGATGAAATGTCAAAGCATACTGAGCATCTTTCTCTTTGACACCATGTCTGAAATCCCACGTGATCTGTCAAATACTAATGCATGAAAATCCTAACCTCAAAAAAATCACCCTTTAGACTCAGAAACGGCTGAACCGATTTTCTTAAAATTTTCACAGATGGTGCATAATGACCCCATGGTGAAAATAGGGTACCACATTTTTTGATTTCTGAAGGGGACGCGGACCCTCCCCCTTACCATAATTTTAAGAAACGCCAGATCTCGGAGGTAGGTGGTGCGATTTAAGCGAAATTTTGTGTGCTCTCATATAGTAACCTTAAAATAAAAATTTGGTATCCAAATTTCGGATGGGGTACCTAGGGGGCTGCCCCACCCTAAAACCTACCAAACATATATTTACACCAATCACGACAATATGGGACTCAAATGAAAGATATTTAGGATAAGAAAACGTTCCTTATATCCAATTGCCGGACCAAGTGATAGGGGGACCACCAAGCCCCAAAACACCCCTAAATCGGAAATATTTACCGACCATGGCAATATGGGACTCAAATGAAAGGTATTTGCGAGTAGAATACGAATCTGATATCCAAATATGGGACCACGTTTCTGGGGGTCCACCCCCTCCCCAAAACAGGACTTATTTACTGACCATGGGAATATGGGGCTTAAATAAAAGGTATTTGAATGTAAAATACGAATCTGATATCCAAATATGGGACCAAGTGTTTAGGGGCCGCCTCTCTCTAAAAACATCCCCCAAAGGAGACAAATTTACGACCATAGCAATATGGGGCTGAAATGAAAGGTCTTTGGGAGTAAAGCACCCCCACACACCACCCAAATAGGAAGAATTTGCTTACTTTGAGGCTCAAATAAGAGGGTTTTTAGAGTGGAACACGAATACGATGTATATTTTCAAGGCCAACTCACAGAGTGGCCTCCCATCCCCCAAAACACCCCCCAAGCGGGTCATGTTTGCCGACTATGGCAATATGGGGCTCAAATTAAAGGTATTTGTGAGTAGACCACCTATCTGATATCAACATTAGGAACCAATTATCTAGGGGACTTCCTACCTCCATAGCAACGCCCAAATAGGAAGTATTTGCTCACCAAGACAATTTGGGTTTTAAAGAGAGTGTAACAAAATATTAATAGTTTTTAGGGCCAATACCCCAAACCGGACATATTTGCTGACTTTTGCAATAAGGAGTTTAAATGAGGAGTTTAAATGAGATTAGAAAACGAATTTGATATCCAATTTTGAGTGCAATGGCAATATGGGGTTCAAATAAAACATATATAGATATATGAGAATAGAGCACGTTGCTGATATATTTTCCGGGGTTAGTGTTTGGGGGACCACCCCAATCCCCAAAACACCCTTAAATCGGGCATATTTACCGACCATGTCAATGTGGAGCTTAAACGAAAGGTATTGGGGTGTAGAGCAAGAATTGATACCCATTTTCGGAACCAATTTTCTGGGGGTCTACCCCTTTCCCAAAATACCCCACAAATAGCAATTTTTTAGGGACCATCGCAATATGGGGCTCAAATTAAGGTATTTGGGAATATAAAACGAATTTGATAACCTATTTTGGGGCCATGTGTTTGGGGGGCGCCTCATCCTGTTAACTCCTCTTAAGCCAATGGCAATATGGGGTTTAAATAAATTGTATTTGAGAGAAGAGCACGATGCTGATATTTTTTCAGGGCCAAGTATCTGGGGGACCACCTCTCCCCCGAAAACACCACTAAATCAGACATCATGAGAATATCGGGCTGAAATGAAGTATTTTAAGAATGGAGTATACCTTACATCCAAACATAAATTCGTAGACCAATAAAGATCATATGGGATTCAGATAAGGCACTTATATTGTTAGACTTTTAGTCAAGCGATATACTATTTTCGTAGCATGGTATTTCTCGTAAAGCTCTTTAATTGTCGAAAAAAAAATATTGCAAGGAAACTTTTGTTCCATATAAAGTAAAAGAAGGCGCAGCGGAGCAGCCCCGGGTCCATAAAAGGAGGATTTTTCATCCGATTTGGATGAAATTTGAAACATTTCAAATTTCAATACGAAATTACTTTTTAACGAAGTTTCGGAAGGTACGTTCGATTTCAATGCCAAATTATTTCCGAAGTTATTGTGAATTCTTTACGAAGTTTCGGAAGGAATATCCGATTTCTGTACGAAATTACTTCCGAATTCGTTCGGAAGTCGTTACGAGGTTTCAGATCCGAAGTCGGAAGAGTCATCCGAAGTTCGTTAAGATTTCGTTACGATTGGTTTGCTGGAAAATAGGATGATGTTTGAGGGTAAGCAAATCTGGAATCTGTGGGTACGCCTCCGTTAATTTTTCGAAATAAGGAGGACGTCGAAAAAAGGAAACAAAGAAAATCTGTTGTGCAACTGTCCAGTACAGGCAAAAATTAGAGGGAGTTTAACTTAAGTTTTTATTTTATCTACGATTTATCTGACTTCCAAAGATGAAGCTTCACAAGTTATATAGATTCGTGAAGCTATTAGGTGGTTGTTTCCAAATTGAGACCATTTGCTGGGTACCACTTAAATCTAAGCTGTCATAGCTATTTGCCTTTCCCGGGGTCGTATCTCAATGACACTCTATTTTGTATAATTTTTACTTTTTATTTGTATAATTTTACTACAGTCGGACCTCGATTATCCGAGAATCGATTATTCGTTTTGCAACTGCAAATTTGCAAATTTTCCCACTTACATTACTTTAAGGATTCAAGTTTAAGCTCAAATTTAAGGGTTCACCTTTTTAAAGCCGATTTCTAACTGGTTGCCCTAGTGCGACACCTCTTTGGGGAGAAGTTTTTACATGGCTGTTATCTCACAAATGTCGCCTGCATTAGGAGAGTGCATTCAACACTATAGGTGGACATGTTATTCTTTGAGCTACGGTGGCTCCAGTTTATCAGTTACGCTTGAAAAATGAAACAAAATGAAACTGGAAGTTTGACCGAACTTTCATTTCTTTATAAAATCAATATAAATATTTGGTAACTAAGCAAATATCTTATGAATTGTTTTACAATCGTTTTGTTCCGGAAAAAAAAGTTTTTCCACCGAAGTGCACTTCTTTAAATCATCCGATAATCGCGTTAGTGTTAAATGCAATATATAACACCATGGTCTATCGGATGGATCGGATTTAAATTGTACTTGGTTAAAATATTGTGTAAAGACTAGTCATGTCAAATAAAGAAAACACTTTGGTCAATTGATAAAGCCCATGAATTTGTTAGTTCTGCAGTTTTACAAAATGTCTTAAGTAAATTGCCCCGCCCAGAAAATTAATATAACCGGAATTAAAAAATGTTTCGATATAGCTGCCATATAAACCGATATTGGGTTTTGACTTCCTGAGAGGGCGCAATTCTCATTCGATTTTACTGAAATTATGCACGCGGTGTTTCGGTATCACTTCCAATAACTGTGCAAAATATCAATTCAAATTGGTACATAACTTGGTATATCTGCCATATAAACCGATCTGGGGTCTTGACTTCTTCAGCTCTTAGAGGCCGCAATTCATATCCGATTTGGCTGTAATTTTGCATAAGGTGTTTCGTTATGACTTCCAACAACTCTGCTAAGCATGGTCTAAATCGGTTCATAACTTGATATAGCTGCCAAATAAACCGATCTTGGATCATGACTTCTTGAGCCGCTGGAGGGCGCAATTGTCATCCGATTTGGCTGAAATTGTACATGAGGTGTTTTGTTATAAATCCCAACAACTGCGTTTAGTATGGCGCAAATGGATTATTTATCCACCTGGTATAGCTGCCATATAAACCGATCTAAGATATTGATTTCTGGAGCCTCTAGACGGCGCAATTCTCATCCGATTTGGCACAAATTTTGTACAACGGCTTCTCTCATGACCTTCAATATATGTGTCTGATATGGTCTGAATCGATCAATAGCTTGATACAGCTCCCATATAAACCGATCTCCCGATTTGGCTTCTTGAGCCCCTACAAGGCGCAATTCTTATCCGAATGGACTAAAATATTATACGATGACTTCTGCAATGTTCAGCATTCAATTCAATTATGGTCCGAATCAGACTATAACTTGATATAGCTCCACTAAAATAACAGTTTTTATACCCTCCACCATAAGATGGGGGGTATACTAATTTCGTCATTCTGATTGTAACTACTCGAAATATTCGTCTTAGACCCCATAAAGTATATATATTCTTGATCGTCGTGAAACTTTTTGTCGATCTAACCATGTCCGTCCGTCTGTCCGTCCGTCCGTCCGTCCGTCTGTCTGTCGAAAGCACGCTAACTTCCGAAGGAGTAAAGCTAGCCGCTTGAAATTTTGCACAAATACTTCTTATTAGTGTAGGTCGGTTGGTATTGTAAATGGGCCATATCGGTCCATGTTTTGATATAGCTGCCATATAAACCGATCTTGGGTCTTGACTTCTTGAGGATCTAGAGTGCGCAATTCTTATCCGATTGGGATGAAATTTTGCACTACGTGTTTTGTTATGATATTCAACAACTGTGTAAAGTATGGTTCAAATCGGTTTGTAACCTGATATAGCTGACATATAAACCGATCTTGGGTCTTGACTTCTTGAACCTCTAGAGTGCGCAATTCTTATCCGATTGGAATGAAATTTTGCACGACGTGTTTCGTTATTATATCCAACAACTGTGCCAAGTATGGTTTAAATCGGTCCATCACCTTATATAGCTGTCATATAAACCGATCTTGGGTCTTGACTTCTTGAGCCTCTAAAGGGCGCAATTCTCATCCAATTTGAATGAATTTTGGCACGTAGTATTTTGTTATGATATCCAACAACTGTGCTAAATATGGTTCAAATCGGTTCATAACCTGATATAGCTGTCATATAAACCGATCTTGGGTCTTGACTTCTTGAGCCGCTAGAGTGCGCAATTCTTATCCGATTGGAATGAAATTTTGCACGACGTGTTTCGTTACTATATTCAACAACTATGCCAAGTATGGTTCAAATCGGTTCATAACCTGATATAGCTGCCATATACACCGATCTGGGATCTTGACTTCTTGAGCCTCTAGAGGTCCCAATTATTATCCGATTTGCCTGAAATTTTGTACGACGGATTCTCTCATGACCATTAACATACGTGTTTATTATGGTCTGAATCGGTATATAGCCCGATACAGCTCCCATATAGAACTCGACAAATGCGATCCATGGTGGAGGGTATATAAGATTCGGCCCGGCCGAACTTAGCACGCTTTTACTTGTTATTCATTATTCTTTGTTTGCCTTAAAAGAGATCCATGGTGGAGGGTATGTAAGATTCGGCAAGGCCGAACTTAGTGCGCTTTTACTTGTTTTATTTAATTATTTTCTATTTGAATTTATAATAATAATATAAAACAAGTAAAAGCGTGCTAAGTTCGGCCGGGCCGAATCTTATATACCCTCCACCATGGATCGAATTTGTCGAGTTCTTTTCCCGGCATCTCTTCTTAGGCAAAAAAGGATATAAAAAAGAGTTGCTCTGCTATTAAAACGATATCAAGATATGGTCCGGTAAAATGTCAGCCAATTCGTATAAGAATTGCGCCCATTGGGGCTCACGAAATAAAATAGAGAGAACGATTTATATGGGATCTGTATCGGGCTATAGA
The DNA here is from genome assembly GCF_963082655.1 of Stomoxys calcitrans. NCBI lineage: Eukaryota > Metazoa > Arthropoda > Insecta > Diptera > Muscidae > Stomoxys > Stomoxys calcitrans. The sequence continues at coordinate 80,566,075 of NC_081552.1, read as the reverse complement.
CCGATTCAGACCATAATAAACACGTTTGTTGATGGTCATGAGAGGATCCGTCGTACAAAATTTCAGGCATATCGGATAATAATTGCGACCTCTAGGGGTCAAGAAGTCAAGGTCCCAGATCGGTTTATATGGCAGCTATATCAGGTTGTAAACCGATTTGAACCTTATTTGACACAGTTGTTGAAAGTAAAAATAAAATACGTCATGCTAAATTTCAGCCAAATCGGATAGGAATTGCGCCCTCTAGAAGCTCAAGAAGTCAAATCCACAGATCTGTTTATATGACACCTATACCAGGTTATGGACCGATTTCAACCATACTTGGCACAGTTGTTGAATATCATAACGAAATACTTCGTGCAAAAATTCATTCTAATCGGATAAGAATTGTGCCCTCTAGAGGCTCAAGAAGTCAAGACCCAAGATCGGTTTATATGGCAGCTATATCAGGTTATGGACCGATTTAAACCATACTTGGCAAGGTTGTTGGGTATCATAACAAAACACGTCGTGCAAAATTTCATTCTGATCGGATAAGAATTGCGCACGCTAGAGGCTCAAGAAGTCAAGACCCAACATCGGTTTATATGGCAGCTATATCAGGTTATGAACCGATTTGAACTATACTTGGCACAGTTGTTGGATATCATAACAAAACACGTCGTGCAAAATTTCATTCCAATCGGATAAGAATTGCGCGCTCTAGAGGCTCAAGAAGTCAAGACCCAAGATCGGTTTATATGGCAGCTATATTAAAACATGGACCGATATGGCCCATTTACAATACCAACCGACCTACAGTAATAAGAAGTATTTGTGCAAAATTTCAAGCGGCTAGCTTTACTCCTTCGGAAGTTAGCGTGCTTTCGACAGACAGACGGACGGACGGACGGACGGACGGACGGACGGACGGACGGACGGACAGACGGACGGACATGGCTAGATCGACATAAAATTTCACGACGATCAAGAATATATATACTTTATGGGGTCTCAGACGAATATTTCGAGTAGTTACAAACAGAATGACGAAATTAGTATACCCCCCATCTTATGGTGGAGGGTATAACAAGTAAATGGGTGCTAAGTTCAGTCGGGCCGAATCTTTGGAACCCACCACCATATATTCTGCTAAAAATATATACAAAATAAATTTAGTGGAAGAGCAAGAATTATATTATCAATCGAGAGACCCGTTCATATGGGACCTATATCAGGTTATAGGCTGATTTGGACAGCGGCTCAAGAAGTCTAATCGGGGGATCGTTTTATAGGTTAGCTCTATCAGATTATATACCGATTTGAACCGTATTTGGCACTGTTGTTGGAAGTCATAGCAGAACATTATATGCAAAAATTTTGATTAATCGTACGAAAATTTCTTCTTCGAGTGGCGCAAGAAGTCAAATCGGGAGATCGGTTTATATAGGAGCTACATCCAAATCTGAACCGATATGGCCCATTTGCAATACCCATCGACCTACATCAATACTAAGTACATGTGCAAAATTTGAAGCGGCTAGCATTACGCGTTCGACCGCTATCGTGATTTCGACTGACGGAAGGACGTAGCTAGACCGATTCAAAACGTCGAGCCGATCAAGAATAAATATACCTTATGGGGTCTAAGATGAATGTATTGAGGTGTTACAAACGGAATGACTAGATTAGTATACCCCAATACTAAAAAAAAAATTTACTACATTATCCTGGGAAAATCGATTATCCGTAATGCCTTCGGTCCCGAGTATTTATCAACATTCCTTAAAAAACAACTACCAAACTTATTATAAATTTAAAAAAGAAATGGCAACTCTCGTCCAGCCCCTTTTGGACCACCCGCATTCCTCTGTCGTGTCCTCAAATCTATAAAAAATAAGTGCTTTCGCAAAAAAGAAAGCCAAGTGAATTTGGTGGAGAAGAAGTATTCCGAAACCTAATGACAATGTTCGAAGGATTTCTTCCATCGCCTTTGTCGTCATTGAATGGGGCAAAATACTCTGATGGAACGTGTACAATTGACTGCTGCTCCCAGCGGGAATATAATTCATAGACAAATCTATTCACATGTGGATTAAATTTGGGGAGTAGAATAAAATGAGTTCAAATTCTAAAATGAAGCTTAGATGGTGTTCAAGGAAGTTGAAACAATGAGCAGTGTTTTAAGGACGTGGATATTTTGGTATTGTCGCCCGTTTTTTTTTTTTTTTTTTTTTTTTTTTTTGGTGGTGTTCCATGGTAATCAATGCAGACGTTTATTCGATTAAAATCTAAATAAATTGGTACCACCCCACCATTTGGATGCTGGGTTAAGTGTCACATTGTTCGAACTTTTGATAGCAAAAAAACAAAAATAACACAACATACGACAAATGAAGTCATAGCTATGAAATGAATTCTCCACCAAAATTTATTATTCAAATATGCAAATTAATCATATTCCCGGCCTGGGGATAACAATTGTTATAGACATTGTCAATGGTGATTTAAATTATGCAAATTTTCAGGGAATTTCAAGTAGAGCTTATTCCTTTTATTGGTTAATCAAAAAGTTGGTGGTTATTGTATATCATTGTATGGGGAATAAGGAAGTTAGTCCTGATAGGTATATGAAAATACAAATGATTAAATATTTTTAGTTTTTAGGGCCAATACCCCAAACCGGACATATTTGCTGACTTTTGCAATAAGGAGTTTAAATGAGATTAGAAAACGATTTTGATATCAATTTTTGAGGCCAATGGCAATACGTTTCAAATAAATGATATATAGATATATGAGAATAGACCACGTTGCTGATATATTTTCAGGGCTTAACGTTGGGGGACCATCTTGGATTATGTTGGAGGCCACCGTAGCGCAGAGGTTAGCATGTCCGCCTATGACGCTGAACGACTGGGTTCGAAACCTGGCGAGAGCATTAGAAAAAATTTTCAACGCTGGTTTTCTCAACCTTGTTCTGGCAACATTTATGAGGTACTATGCCATGTAAAACTTCTCTCCCAAGAGGTGTCGCATTGCGGCACGCCGATTGTACTCGGCTATAAAAAGAAGGCCCCTTATCATTGAGTTTAAAAACTTGAATCGACTCCACTCATTGATATGTGAGAAGTTTGCCCCTGTTCCTTAGTGGAATGTTCATGGGCAAAATTTGCAATGTGGGGGGACCACCCCAAATCCCAAAACACCCCTAAATCGGGCATATTTACCTACCATGTCAATGTGGAGCTTAAATGAAAGGTATTGGGGGGTAGAGCAAGAATTGATACCCATTTTCGGGACCAATTCTCTGGGGTCTATCCCTTTCCCAAAATACCCTACAAACAGTAATTTTTTATTGACCATCGCAATGTGGGGCTCAAATCTAATATATAAAAATTTGTGTTTGTTTGTAGATTTGTTAGTTTGTATGTATGTTTGTGTGTTCCTTATAGACTCAGAAACGGCTGAACCGATTTTCTTGACATTTTCACAGATGGTGCATAATGATCCCTATATCTGAAGGGGGACGGACCCTTCCCCTTACCTTTATTTTCAGAAACGCCAGATCTCGAAGATGGGTGGTGCGATTTAAGCGAAATTTTGTGTGCTCTCATATAGTACCCTAAAAATAAACAAGTAAAAGCGTGCTAAGTTCGGCCGGGCCGAATCTTATATACCCTCCACCATGGATCGCATTTGTCGAGTTCTTTTCCCGGCATCTCTTCTTAGGCAAAAATGGATATAAGAAAAGAGTTGCTCTGCTATTAAAACGATATCAAGATATGGTCCGGTTCGGACCACAATTAAATTATATGTTTGAGACCTGTGTAAAATTTCAGCCAATTCGTATAAGAATTGGGCCCATTGGGGCTCACGAAGTAAAGTAGAGAGAACGATTTATATGGGATCTGTATCGGGCTATAGACCGATTCAGACCATAATAAACACGTTTGTTGATGGTCATGAGAGGATCTGTCGTACAAAATTTCAGGCATATCGGATAATAATTGCGACCTCTAGGGGTTAAGAATTCAAGATCCCAGATCGGTTTATATGGCAGCTATATCAGGTTATGAACCGATTTGAACCTTATTTGACAAAGTTGTTGAAAGTAAAAATAAAATACGTCATGCAAAATTTCAGCCAAATCGGATAGGAATTGCGCCCTCTAGAAGCTCAAGAAATCAAATCCCCAGATCTGTTTATATGACAGCTATATCAGGTTATAGACCGATTTCAACCATACTTAGCACAGTTGTTGGATATCATAACGAAATACTTGGTGCAAAAATTCATTCAAATCGGATAAGAATTGTGTCCTCTAGAGGCTCAAGAAGTCAAGACCCAAGATCGGTTTATATGGCAGCTATATCAGGTTATGGACCGATTTGAACCATACTTGGCACAGTTGTTGGATATCATAACAAAATACTTCGTGCGAAATTCCATTCCATTCGGATAAGAATTGCGCCCTCTAGAGGCTCAAGAAGTCAAGACCCAAGATCGGTTTATATGGCAGCTATATCAGGGTTATGGACCGATTTGAACCATACTTGGCACAGTTGTTGGATATAATAGCAAAACATGTTCGTGCAAAATTTCATTTCAATCGGATAAGAATTGCGCACTCTAGAGGCTCAAGAAGTCAAGACCCAAGATCGGTTTATATGACAGCTATATCAGGTTATGGACCGATTTCAACCATACTTGGCACAGTTGTTGGATATAATAACAAAACACGTCGTGCAAAATTTCATTTCAAACAAAACAAAACGTGTTTCAACAAAACACGTCGTGCAAAATTTCATTCCAATCGGATAAGAATTGCGCACGCTAGAGGCTCAAGAAGTCAAGACCCAAGATCGGTTTATATGGCAGCTATATCAGGTTATGGACCGATTTGAACTATACTTGGCGCAGTTGTTGGATATCATAACAAAACACGTCGTGCAAAATTTCATTCCAATCGGATAAGAATTGCGCACTCTAGAGGCTCAAGAAGTCAAGACCCAAGATCGGTTTATATGGCAGCTATATCAAAAACATGGACCGATATGGCCCCATTTACAATACCAACCGACCTACACTAATAAGAAGTATTTGTGCAAAATTTCAAGCGGCCAGCTTTACTCCTTCGGAAGTTAGCGTGCTTTCGACAGACAGACGGACGGACGGACGGACGGACATGGCTAGATCGACATAAAATGTCACGACGATCAAGAATATATATACTTTATGGTGTCTCAGACGAATATTTCGAGTAGTTACAAACAGAATGACGAAATTAGTATACCCCCCATCTTATGGTGGAGGGTATAAAAATTGGTATCCAAATTTCGGATGGGGTACCTAGGGGGGCTGCCCCACCCTAAAACCTACCAAACATATATTTACACCAATCACGACAATATCGGACTCAAATGAAAGGTAATTAGGATAAGAAAACGTACCTGATATCGAATTATCGGACCAAGTGCTAGGTGGACCACCCCAAGTCCCAAAACACCCCTAAATCGCACATATTTACCGACCATGGCAATATGGGAATCAAATGAAAAGTATTTGCAAGTAGAATACGAGTCTAATATCCAAATGTGGGACCACGTTTCTGGGGGTCCACCCCCTCCCCAAAACAACCCCAAAACAGTACTGACCATGGGAATATGGGGCTTAAATAAAAGGTATTTGAATGTAGAATACGAATCTGATAGCCAAATATCGGACCAAGTGTTTAGGGGCCGCCTCTCTCTAAAAACATCCCCCAAAGGGGAGAAATTTACGACCATAGCAATATGGGTATCAAATGAAAGGTCTTTGGAAGTAAAACACGAATTTGATATCAATATTCGGGAAAAGTGTCTACGGGGCCATGCCACCCCCACAGCACCACCCAAATAGTAAGTGTTTTCTGACTATTCAATATGGGGATCAAATAAGAGGGGTTTTAAAGTGGAACGCGAATCCGATATATATTATTAAGACCAACTAAATGAGTGACCGCCCGTCCCCCAAAACACCCCCAAGCCGGTCATGTTTGCCGACTATGGAAATATGGGGCTCAAATTAAAGGAATGAGGGTGGTCTATCTGATATCAACACGTGGTATATCTGATATCAACATTAGGGGCAAATTGTCTAGCGGACGTCCCACCACCATAACAAACCCCAAATAGGACATATTTGCTCAACAAGACAATTTGGGTCTTAAAGAGAGTGGAACTAAATATTCATAGTTTTTAGGGCCAATACCCCAAACCGCACATATTTGCTAACTTCTGCAATAAGAAGTTTTAATGAGATTAGAAAACGAATTTGATATCCAATTTTGAGGGCAATGGCAATATGGGTAAAAATAAATTATATGTAGATATATAAGAATAGAGAACGTTGCTGATATATTTTCCGGGCTTAGTGTTTGGGGGGGGGGGGGGGGGCATATTGACCGACTATATCAATATGGAGCTTAAATGAATGGTATTGGGGGTAGAGCAAGAATTGATACCCATTTTCGGGACCGATTTTCTGGGGGTCTAATTTTGTCCCCTTTGGGGGATGTTTTTAATGAGATGCTGCCTCCCAAACACTTGGTCCTATATTTGGATATCAGATTAATATTCTACATTCAAATACCTTTTATTTAAGCCCCATACTCCCATGGTCAGTAAATAAGTCCTGTTTGGGGGTGTTTTGGAAAAGGGGTGATGTCCTAATACATGGCCCTATATTTGAATAGCAAATTCCTACTCCCAAATACCTTTATTTGAGTCCCATATTGCGATGGTCACCAAAAAATTTCAGTTTGTGGGGTATTTTGGGAAAGGGGTGGACCCCCAGAAAATTGGTTCCGAGAATGGGTATCAATTCTTGCTCTACCCCCCAAAAACCCATCATTTAAGCCCCACATTGTCATGGTCGGTAAATATGCTCGATTTAGGGGTGTTTTGGGGAGTGAGGTGGTCCCCCCAATTCTAAGCCCTGAAAATAGATCAGCAACGTGCTCTATTTTCATATATCTATATATCATTTATTTGAACCCCATATTGCCATTGCCCTCAAAATTGGATATCAAATTCGTTTTCTAATCTCATTTAAACTCCTTATTGCAAAAGTCAGCAAATAAGTCCGGTTTGGGGTATTGGCCCTAAAAACTATGAATATTTAGTTCCACTCTCTTTAAGACCCAAATTGTCTTAGTGAGCAAATATGTCCTATTTGGGGGTTGCTATTGTGGTGGGACGTCCGCTAGACAGTTGGCCCCTAATGTTGATATCAGATACGTGATCTACTCCCAAATACCTTCAATTTAAGCCCAATATTTCCATAGTCGGCAAACATGAACGGCTTGGTGGGTGTTTTGGGGGATGGGTGGTTACTCAGTGAGTTGGCCTTGAAAATATATGTCGGATTCGTGTTTTACTTTAAAATCGCTCTTATTTGAGCCTCATATTGCAATAGTCAGAAAATACTTACTATTTGGGTGGTGTTGTGGGGGTGTGGTGGCCCCATAGACACTTTTCCCGAATATTGATATCAAATTCGTGCTTTACTCCCAAAGACCTTTCATTTGAGCCCCATATTGCTATGGTCCCCTTTGGGGATGTTTTTGGGGAGTGGCGGCCCCCCAAACACTTAGTCCCATATTTGGATATCAGATTCAAATTCTACACTCAAATTCAAATTCTACACTACCTTTTATTTAAGCCCCATATTCCCATGGTCAGTAATTAAGTCCTGTTTGGGGGGTGTTTTGGGAAAGGGGTGGACCCCCAAACACTTGGTCCCATATTTGGTTATCAGATTCGTATTCTGCATTCAAATACCGTTTATTTAAGCCCCATATTCCCATGGTCAGTAAATAAGTCCTGTTTGGGGGTGTGTTTTGGGAAAGGGGTGGACCCCCTGGTAAAGTGGTCCCACATTTGGATATCAGATGTGTATTCCACTCGAAAATACCTTTCATTTGTGTACCATATTGCCATGGTCGTTAAATGTGTCAGATTTTGGGGTGTTTTGGGGCTTGGGGTGGTCCCCCTAGCACTTGGTCCGACAATTGGATCAGATACGTTTTCTTATCCTAAATACCTTTCATTTGAGTCCCATGTTGTCGTGATTGGTGTAAATACATGTTTGGTAGGTTTTAGGGTGGGGCAGCCCCCCTAGGTACCCCATCCGAAATTTGGATACCAAATTTTTATTTTTAGGGTACTATATGAGAGCACACAAAATTTCGCTTAAGTCGCACCACCCATCTCCGAGATCTGGCGTTTCTGAGAATTATGGTACGGGATTGTGTATGTTTATCTGGAAGGAAACATAGGCTATATAATTTTTAGATATTGGGTGGAGGCAGACCCTTTCCCATACCACAAAAACGACATCCGTTACCAAAAGTGGTCCGATGGACACAATGAGGGTATCAAATGATAGGTATTGGAGACCAGAAAACGAATATGGCATTAAAGCACCAAGCGGGCCCCCCTAACCCCAAAACGCCTTTAAGAGATATATTCGAAGTTCATCTCAATATGGAACTCAAATGAAAAGTATTAGGCAGTAATTTACAAATATGGCATAAAATATTAGGTCCAAGTAATGGAAGATCGCCCAACCCCAAATACCTGGCCATGGCTATATGGGACTCAAATGAAAGGTATTAGGGAGTAGATTACGAATATGAGATTAAAATTTGCGTTCAAGTCTAGGTAACTCTTTTCTTCCTGAAGATACTTAAAATGGATTATTTGACCTATCATGACAATATGGGAATCAAATTAAAGTTTTTTGAGAGTAGAAATCGAATTTGATATCCAATTTTGGAGCCAAGTGTTTTGGGGTACGCCCTAAAGCACCTCCTAAACTGAACTATTTCCGTTTGGAATAAAGAACGAATTTGATATCTATTTTCAGTGCAAAGTGCCGGTGGCGCCACAGCCCTAAAACACCCCTCCCCTAATGAGAACATTGCCTAATTTTTAAAAACACCAGGAACCGAGCAGGGGCAATCTTCTCACACATCAATGAGCGCTTTCCGATTTGAGTTTAAACTCAATGATAAGGGACCTTTATTTATAGCCGAATCCGAAAGGCGTCCCGCAGTGCGACACCTCTTTGGGGAAAATTTTTTAAACGACCATGCATGGCATTGTAATTCACAAATGTCGCCAACATAAAGAGGGGATAACCACCGCTTTGCTCGATGTTGTCGCCAGGATTTAAACGCGTTCAGCGTCATAAGCTTCAATTTCACGAATTCGATAGCCGCATTCAGGGCGAAGTATCCCCACCCTAAAAAAAATATTAGAGATTTAAAGAAGGCGGAGCGGAGCGGGTCCGGTTCGGCTAGTAATAGTATATAGGACCATGTCATGTATTAAGGGCATCACCCCTTCTCCAAAACACACCCCAAAGGGTAAACATTTTTTCTAACATGCCAATATGTGGCTCAAATGAAAGGTATTTGAGATAAGAAAACAAATTTGATAACCAATTTCGGGGCCATGTGTTTGGCGGACGCCTCATCGTGTAAAATCCCCTTAAACCAATGGCAATATGGGGTTTAAATAAATGGTATTTGAGAAAATAGCACCATGCTGATATTTTTCTGGGCCAAGTATCTGGGGGACCACCTCACCCCCTAAATCAGATATATGAGAATAACGGGCTGAAATAAAGTATTTTAAGAATAGAGTACACCTTACATTCAAATTTAAATTCGTAGACCAATAAAGATCGTATGGGATTCCGATAAAGGCACTTATAATGTTAAACTGTTAGTCGAGCGATATTCTATTTTCGTAGCATGGTATTTTACTAAAAGCTCTTTAATTGTCGAAAAGAATATTCCAATTAAAATTTTTCCATATAAAATAAAACAAGTAAAAGCGTGCTAAGTTCGGCCGGGCCGAATCTTACATACCCTCCACCATGGATCGCATTTGCCGAGTTCTTCTCCCGGCATCTCTTCTTAGGCAAAAAAGGATAAAAGAAAAGATTTGCTCTGCTATTATTATATTATTACATGTTGGAGACCTGTGTAAAATGTCAGCCAAATCGAATAAGAATTGCGCCCTTTGGGGGCTCAAGAAGTAAAATAGAGAGATCGATTTATATGGGATTATAATAAACACGTATGCTGATAGTCATGAGAGGATCCGTCGTACAAAATGCCAGGCAAATCGCATAATAATTGTGACCTCTAGAGGCACAAGAAGTCAAGATCCCAGATCGGTTTAATGGCAGCTATATCAGGTTATGAACCGATTTGGACCTTATTTGACACAGTTGTTGAAAGTAAGAATAAAATACGTCATGCAAAATTTCAGCTAAATCGGATAGGAATTGTGCCCTCTAGAAGCTCAAGAAGTCAAGTCCCTAGTTCTGTTTATATGACAGCTATATCGGTTATGAACCGATTTGAACCGTACTTGGCACAGTCGTTGGATATCATAACAAAATACTTCGTGCAAGAATTCATTCAAATCGGATAAGAATTGCGCCCTCTAGAGGCTCAAGAAGTCAAGACGCAATATCGGTTTATATGGCAGCTATATCAAAACATGAACCGATATAGCCCATTTACAATACAAACCGACCTACATAATAATAAGATAATAAGAAGTATTTGTGCAAAATTTCAAACGGCTAGCTTTACTCCTTCGGAAGTTGGCGTGCTTTCGACAGACAGACGGACGGACGGACGGATGGACGGACGGATGGACGGACGGATGGACGGACGGACGGACAGACGGACGGACAGACGGACGGATATGCTAGTCATCGACATAAAATGTCGCGACGATCATATATACTTTTTAGGGTCTCCGACGAATATTTCGAGTAGTTACAAACATAATGACGAAATTAGTATACCCCCCTTCCTATGGTGGAGGGTATAAAAATCAATTTGTGTTTGTTTGTGTGTTCCTTATAGACTCAGAAACGGCTGAACCGATTTCCTTGAAAATTTCACAGAAGGTTCATAATGATCCCGTGGTGGAAAAAAAGCTACTAAATTTTTTGATATCTGAAGGGGGGCGGCCCTCCCCTTACCTTTATTTTCAGAAACGCCAGATCTCGGAGATGGGTGGTGCGATTTAAGCGATTTGTGTGTTCTCATATAGTACCCTAAAAATAAAAATGTAGTATCCAAATTTCGGATGGGGTACCTAGGGGGGCTGCCCCACCCTAAAACCCACCAAACATATATTTAGGCCAATTACGACAATATGGACTCAAATGAAAGGTATTTAGGATAAGAAAACGTATTTGATATGTAATTGTCGGACCAAGTGCTAGGGGGTCCACCCCAGGCCCCAAAACACCCCTAAATCGGACATATTTACCGACCATGGCAATATGGGACTCAAATGAGAGGTATTTGCGAGTATAAAACAAATCTGATATCCAAATGTGGGACCACGTTTCTGGGGGGTCCACCCCCTCCCCTAAACACCTACCCAAACAGGACTTATTTGCTGACCGTGGGAATATGGGGCTTAAATAAAAGTTATTTGAATGCAGAATACGAATCTTATATGCAAATATGGGACCAAGTTTTTGGGGAGCCGCCTCTCACCACAGACATCCCCCAAAGGGGACAAATTTACGACCATAGCAATATGGCGCTCAAATGAAAGGTCTTTGGGAGTAAAGCACGAATCTGATATCAATATTCGGGAAAAGTGTCTATGGGGCCAGCCCACCCCCACAACACCACCCAAATAGGAGTATTTGCTGACCACTACAATATGAGGCTCAAAAAAGGGTTTCAAGAGTAGAACACGAATCCGATATATATTTTCAAGGCCAACTCACTGAGTGGCCGCCCATCCCCCAAGACACCCCCCAAGCCGGTCATGTTTGCCGACTATGAAAATATGGGGCTCAAATTAAAGGTATTTATGAGTAAACCACGTATCTGATATCAACATTAGAGACAAACTGTCTAAGGGACGTCCCACCACCATTACAACTCCCAAATAGAACGTATTTGCACATCATGACAATTTGGGTCTCAAAGAGAGTGTAACTAAATATTTACAGTTTTTAGGGCCAATATCCCAAACCGGACATATTTTCTGACTTTTGCAATAAAAAGTTTAAATGAGATTAGGAAACGAATTTGATATCTAATTTTGGGGCAATGGCAATATGGAGTTCAAATAAATGATATATAATATATGAGAATAGAGCACGTTGCTCATATATTTTCCGGGCTTAGTGTTTGCACAAATACTTCTTATTGGTGTAGGTATTGTAAATGGGTCATATCGGTCCATGTTTTGATATAGCTGCCATATAAACCGATTTTGGGTCTTGACTTCTTGAGCCTCTAGAAGGCGCAATTCTAACCTGATTGGATTAAAATTTTTTTTTTGTTATGATATCCAACAACTGTGCCAGGTATGGTTCAAATCGGTTCATAATCTGGTATAGCTGTCATATAAACCCATGTTGCATCTAGACTTCTTGAGCCACTAGAATGCGTAATTCTCATCCGATTTTATTGAAATTTTGCACATAGTGCTTTAATATCACTTCCAACAACTGCGCTAAGTATGCTTTAAATCGGTCCATATTTTGATATAGCTGCCATGTAACCGATCTGTGGTCTTGACTTTTTGAGCCTATAGAGGGCGCAATTCTCGTCGGATTTAACTGAAATTTAGCACGTAGTCTTTTAGTATTACTTTCAACTACTGTGCTAAATATGATTCAAATCAGTTGTATAGCTGTCATATAAACCGATCTTGGATTTCTTGGACTTCTTGAGCCAATTGAGCCCGCAATTCCCATCCGATTTGGCTGAAATTTTGCATGAGGCGTTTTGATATGACTTCCAATAACTATGCTAAGTATGGCGTGAATCGATATAGAACCTGATATAGCTGCCATATAACCGTATCTTAACTTCTTGAACCTCTAGAGGGCGCAATTCTCATCCGATTTGGCTGAAATTTTGTACAACGGCTTCTCTCATGACCTTCAACATACGTGTCTAGTATAGTCTGAATCGATCAATAGCTTGATTTTGCTTCTTGAGCCCCTACAAGGCGCAATTCTTATCCGAATGAACTGAAATATTACACAATGACTTCTACAATGTTCAGCATTCATTTATGGTCCGAATCGAATTATAACTTGATATAGCTCCAATAGCATAACAGTTCTTATCCAATATTCTATGTTTGTCTAAAAAGAGATACCGCGCATAGAACTCGACAAATGCGATCATTGGTGGAGGGTATATAAGATTCGGCCCGGCCGAACTTAGCACACTCTTACTTGTTAACCCCTTAATTCAAAAGTCAGCAAATATGTCCGGTTTGGGGTATGGGCCCTAAAAAGTATCAATATCGAGATCCACTCCATTTAAGACCCAAATTGTCATGGCGAGCAAATACGTTATGGGAGTGGGGCGTCGCCTTGGCAGTTAATCCTGAATTTTGATATCAGATTCGTGGTATACTCCCAAATACCTTTCATTTAAGTCCTATATTTCCATAGACCAGTTTGGGGGGTGTTTTGTGGGAAAGGGCGGCAGTTCAGTAACATTGCCCTGGAAATGTATATCAAATTCGTGTTCTACAGCTCCATATTGGAATGGTCAGCAAATACGTCTTATATGGGTTTTGTTACGGGGGAGGAGTTGCCCATAGGCACTTTTCCCGAATATTGATATCAAATTCTTGCTTTACTCCCAAAGACCTTTCACTTTAGCGCCATATTGCTATTGTCATCAATTTGTCATCTTTGGGGTTTTTTTGGGAGGAACGTCCCCCCAAACACTTGGCACCAAACTTGGATATCAGATTCGTATTCTACACTCAAATACCTCTTATTGAAGCCCCATGGTCAGTAACTATGTCGGACCAAACACTTGGTTCGGCAATTGGATATCAAAAACATTTTCTAATTATACCCTCCACCATAAGATGGGGGGTATACTAATTTCGTCATTCTGATTGTAACTACTCGAAATATTCGTCTGAGACCCCATAAAGTATATATATTCTTGATCGTCGTGAACTTTTATATCGATCTAGCCATGTCCGTCCGTCTGTCCGTCCGTCCGTCCGTCCGTCCGTCCGTCTGTCTGTCGAAAGCACGCTAACTTCCGAAGGAGTAAAGCTTGAAATTTTGCACAAATACTTCTTATTAGTGTAGGTCGGTTGGTATTGTAAATGGGCCATATCGGTCCATGTTTTGATATAGCTGCCATATAAACCGATCTTGGGTCTTGACTTCTTGAGCCTCTAGAGTGCGCATTTCTTATCCGATTGGGATGAAATTTTGCACGACGTGTTTTGTTATGACATCGGACAATTATGCCAAGTATGGTTCAAATCGGTTTATAACCTGGGATAGCTGCCATATAAACCGATCTTGGGTCTTGACTTCTTGAGCCCCTAGAAGGCGCATTTCTTATCCGATTGGAATGAAATTTTGCACGACGTGTTTCGTTATTATATCCAACAACTGTGCCAAGTATGGTTCAAATCGGTCCATAACCTTATATAGCTGTCATATAAACCGATCTTGGGTCTTGACTTCTTGAGCCTCTAGAGGTCGCAATTATTATCCGATTTGCCTGAAATTTTTGTACGACGGATTCTTTCATGACCATCAATATACATGTTTATTATGGTCTGAATCGGTCCATAGCCCGATACAGCTCCGATCTCTCTATTTTACTTTTTGAGCTCACAAAGAGCGCAATTCTTATTCGAATTGGCTGACATTTTACACAGGTCTCCAACATATAATTTAATTGTGGTCCAAACCGGACCATATCTTGATATCGCTCTAATAGCAGAGCAAATCTTTTCTTATATCCTGTTTTGCCTAAGAAGAGATGCCGGGAAAAGAACTCGACAAATGCGATCCATGGTGGAGGGTATATAAGATTCGGCCCGGCCGAACTTAGCACGCTTTTACTTGTTATATAAGATATGTACGTTATACAACCCTTGGCCGTTTTATAATATATATCAGTGATAGAGCTCACTCACTTATTATCAAAAGCCAGATACTCCTTCGTCCTTATTCAGTGGACTGCCAAGTCAGGGCAGAGAGTCCTGGCAGCCAGGCATCAATGTACAGGTTTCTATTTCGCCATCGCCCCATCCTGCAAGTCCCCACTACTATGAATCGGAGAGTAGAAGGGAGACCGGAGAATAGTTCGCTAGCTGTGGATGACCCCTTCATTGTATTTCTCCATTCTTATTTTTTCGATCATCTCAGGGTTTCCGTACGCTCCAACGTCATCTTCTCATATTTAAGGTAGTGTAAGTGATATACAGACACCAATTCCGTCCCTGACTTCATCTTAGAATCGTAATTGAAGACCCAGGGTTCATTGTCCTCATACAGGTCTTTTGCAACATAATCCTCTCTTTCGGGAATGTGAAACTGAAAATCTAATCAGCATCGGTACTAGGTAGTATGTAGCATAAAGAATAAAATTTTGACCACATCCGTGCTCTTTTAACTCGCCGAGCCTAAGGCAACTTTGTCGGTGCAATTCCAAACCTGTCTGCGTTGTTAATAATAGCTTTTGTCATTTGGATTCATCTCCGTTTTAAGACCTTCTCGAAATACCTATACCGGTCCTTCCTTCTACAGCATTTCACCATACCAATGGTCTCTACAGCAGCACTGGTCTTTTGGTTTTTTTATATCCACCACCGTAGGATAGAGGGTGCATTCATTTAGTTATTCCGTTTGCAACACATCGAAATATCAATTATCGACACTACAAAGTATATATGTTTAGGATCGTTGTAAAAATCTAAGACGATTTAGCGATGTCCGTGTGTCCCTCTGTCCGTCTATTGTAATCACTCTGCAGCCTTCAGAAATTGAGATATTGAGCTGAAATTTAGCACAGATACGTGTTTTTGGTGTACGATGGTTAAGTTCTCGAACGGGCCAAATCGGACCAAATTTGGATATAGCTGCTATATAGACCGATTTTCCGATAAAGGTTCTAATGCCCATTAATGCTTTATTTTTCACCCCATTTCACTGGAATTTGAAACAGTGAGTAGTTTAAGCCTCCCGACATCTGACCCAAATATGGATCACATCGGACAATATTTTTATATAGCTGTCATATAGACCGATCTGCCGCTAAAGGGTCTGAAGCCCATAAAAGCTCTTTTTTTTAACCGATTTCGCTGAAATTTTAAACATTCGATAGTTTTACGCCTTCTAATATAGGACCCAAATGTGGTTCAGAGCAGACTATATTTAGATATAGCTGTCATATAGACCGATCTGCCGATAAAGGGTCTGAAGCCCATAAAATCTCTATTTATTACCCGATTTCGCTGAAATTGGAAACAGTAGGTAGTCTTAGTTCTCTCGACATTCGTCCTAAATATGTTTCGGATCGGACTATAGTTAGATATAGCTGTCATACAGACCGATATCCCGATAAAGGGTCTGAAGCGAATAAAAGCTTTATTTTTTATCCGATTTCGCTTAAACTGTAAGTATTTTGAGGCCACCCGATATCCGACCCAAATATGGTAAATATCGGACGGCATTTAAATATAGCTGTCATATAGACCGATGTGCCGATTAAGGATCTGAAGCTCATAAAACCCTAATATATTACCCGATTTTGTTGACATTTGAATTACAAAAATCAACATTGACTTATATTTATTAGTCCACTCAATATCCGTGTCGAATTTGTGTGCATAAGTTATCCAATTTTCACCGGATTGTGCCGAAAGGGGGTTCTCATATATACCGGAGGTGGTGGGTATCGAAAGTTCGGCCCGGCTGAACTTAATGACTTTTCACTCGTTTCTAAGTATTCCTTTTAAAGGATAGTTTCGAAAATTTTTGTGGGGCTAGAATTTTCTCTTGTCACTACAACTACAGATTGATCCCGTACTTGAGTCTAAAATTCAATATCTTAGATGATTAATTTCGTGCCACCCTTTTAAAGATGTAATGCGAATTCATTATTCCAATGTTTGAGAGATTTTTTTACACCATTCAAAGGTGTAAGACCCGATTTTTGATATAGATTTATGATTTTTGTATAAACCGTTAGATTTACCCAAAACATAAATGAGAAAATAAATTTTATTGCTAAATTCTTCCTCCAAAACCACCCAGGAACTCTAAGAACATTGTATTCAACAAAACCAAAAAATCATTTATGCCTTGAGTACTTTAAGTAAAAGTAAACTTTGTGCTTAAAATTTCCGTCAAGTAAAACGGTTTCAGCAGGTCGTCTTTTATAAAAAAAAGGAAAAACATTCAACATTCAGACAGAATCAACCCCATCGACCACCAATGACACCGACAATCATTGAAATGGATTGGAATTGTAGCCTGCACTTCACCCATGGTAAAACACAACATCCGGCTAGCACCACATGTGTGTGGGACAGACCCACTCAGTCACTTTACCATACGGGGGCATTTCAATATCAAAATGTTAAAAGAAGTAAAAATCCTTCACTGTGAAGAAAAAAAGGGAAATCATGATATGTTGCTTCTCTTTCCTCTTACTGAGTACACTCCATAAACCAAAGAAGTGGAAATAGCAGGTGGTGGTTCCTTCACTGGTACTTTGGCTGATGATGACTTGATGGTTGGATGACTTTCCTTGAAATGGTTTCTTTTTATACCCACCAGCATAGGATGTGGGTATACTAATCTAGTCATTCCGTTTGTAACACCACGAAATATTTGTCTAAGACCCCATGATGTATATATATTCTTGATCGTCTCGACGTCCTGATTTGAAGTACCCAGGTCCGTCTGTCTGTCGAAATCTGGATAGCGGTCGAACGCGCAAATCTAGGAGCTTGAAATTTTGCACAATACTTATTATGGATGTAGGTCGTTGGGGGTTTCAAGTGGGCCATATCGGTTCAGATTTAGATATAGCTCCCATATAAACCGATCTTCTGATTTGACTTCTTGAGGCCCTGGAAGCCAGATTTGGTTGAAATTTTGCACGTGAAATTCTGTTATGAATTCCAACAGCTGTGCCAAGTACTGTCCAAATCGGCATATAACCTGATATAGCTCCCATATAAACCGATCTTCCGATTTGACTTCTCGAGCCCTTGGAAGCCTCAATTTTGAGCGATTTGGCCGAAATTTTACGCATAGTGTTATATTATGACTTCCAACAACTGCGCTAATTTCAGTTCTCATCGGTCTATAACCTGATAAAGCTCCTACATAAACCGATCTCCCGATTTGAATTTTGGAGCCCCTGGAAGCCACAATTTGTGTCCCATTTGGCTGAAATTTTTGCATATAGGGTGCTGTTTAGGACTTCCAACAACTGTGCCAAGTACGCTCTAAATCGATTTATAACCTGTCATAGCTCCCATATAAACCGATCTCCGGATTTGACTTCTTGAGCCCTTACAAGTCGCAATTTTTATCCGGCTTGGCTGAAATTTAGCATGTAGTGTTTCGTTACTACTTCCAACAACTGTGCTAAGTACGGTCTAAGCCGGTCAAGAACATGATATAGCTCCCATATAAACCGATCTCCCGATTTGACTTCTTGAGTCATTACAAGCCTCAATTTTTGTCCGATTTGGCTGAAATTTTCCATGCGGTGTTTCTATTAACAACTTTTCAACATCTGTACAAAAGACGGCCCAAATCAGTCTATAACCTCATATAGATGATTTAGCCCCTGAAAACCGCAAATTTCGTTCGATTTCGTTAAAATGTTGCACATTCGTTCTGGTATGACTTCCAACAACTGTGCCAAGTTCGGTCCAAAAAAACCTTAATATTATGCCCTTCAACTAAACTTATTTTGTACAGAATTTTAGCAGAATCCATGGTGGGTTCCCAAGATTCGGCCCGCCCCATCTTTTTACGCTTTTACTTGTTTCCTCCAGAATTTCCCCTTTCCTTTTTTGACTTTCAGGATGGGTTATTTGAAACTTTGCACTTCGTATGTCCGTCTGTCTGTTTGTGTATATGCCTGTCAGACGAAATCTAACTCATGTTATGCTTACAAAAATAGTTTGAAGTAGCATTTGTGGAAGCTGCTGTTGCTGGAGGTGGTGGTAAAGTTATTAGAAACTCAGACATGTGAATGGAACTCACGCAGACACGGAAAGAGAAATGCAATGAATATAAAATTCACTAAATGTTCCCAGACGTGATTGTAAGTGTAGAAAGGAAAGGCTTGAAATTGCAAAGATATTTCGAATATAAAGCAAATATAAAACTTCAGAAGAAACAATCACGTATGTGTATGCTTTGAGATGGCAAACTTTTGTTGTTTTTTTTTCTAAATTTTAAATGTTTAATAACTTTACTGACTGTTACTGTCGCAAATATCACCTCATATTTGGGAACCCTTAACTCTTCGCGGAATTTTCGGATATCAACAGAAGAGGTGAGTCGATTTATGATTTTTTCCTGGATTCTGGCCTGAGAATTTTGTAATGTTGATAATTAATCTATTGTACTTTCCAAATTGGAAATAGATAAGAGCTGACACACGTAACACTGACGAGTCTCAGGAGAGGGAGAACGATATCTCTTGGTTTTCGAAAAGTGTTATCTAAGGATCCGAAGACCGCCGGTACTGTCCGAAACACTGGTTACAACGCCCTTCCTCTGGAATGCTCGGTTGTGGCCAGTGGACCGGTGATTTCCTATGTTGCAGATGTAACTCGGATACAAAACCGTGTTAGAGGCGCTGTAGGTTGTTGAGGGGATGATTACAGAGGACGCTCAGTGTTGCCAAATCGAAAAATCATGGAAATAATTCTGGAACTTTTGAACGGGTAGAGATATGCACACGAAACTTTAAATAGTCAATATTGAGGTGTTTTCCCTCTGAGTTCAGGGTCTGATAAAAAGGGCCTCCTGGGTCGACTTTGAATTGCTTTCCAAACAGTCTTTGGGAGGACCGGCATGAATCTTTTTTTTAAAGATAGAGCTGGTAAAATAAACAAAAATATTCTGAAATGTCATGCATATCTCTAACGGTTATGAGTTATTGGAATTATAAATTTTTTATTTAAATTGTAGTTATGGTATCGTATCGTCGATACGCTTTTTATGAAATACTAGCTGGACAGGGCCCGCTCCCCTGCGCCTTCTTTAACTCTCTAATATCTTTTTAGGGTGGGGACGCTTCGCCCCGAACGTGGATATCGTCCTACTGTAGCATATGCTCGCCTTTGACGCTGAACGCCTGCGTTCGAATCCTGGCGGAACTTCGGACAAAATTTAAAGTGGTAACTATCCCCTCTTAATGCTGGCGATTTTTGCGAGGTACATGCATGCATGGTCATGTAGAAAATCCGATTTTGCTGAAATTTGGACAGTGAGTTGTGTTAGGCCCTCCGACATTCTTTGTTAAATTGATCCAGATCGGTCTAGATTTGGATATAGTTGCCATATAGACCGATCCTCCGATTTAGGGTCTTGGGCCCATAAAAGCCACATTTATTTTTCGATTTTGCTGAAATTTGAAACAGTGAGTTGCGTTGAGTACTTTGACATCCTTCTTTAATTTGGCTCAGATAGGTAAAGATTTGGATATAGCTGCCATATAGACCGATCCTCCGATTTAGTATGTTAGGCCCATAAAAGCTACATTTATCATCCGATTTGGCTGAAATTTGGGACAAAGTGTTGTTTGAGGCCCTTTCGACGTCCTTTGTTGATTTGGCACAGATCGGTCTAGATTTCGTTATAGCTGCCATATAGACCGATCCTCCGATTTTGGGTCTTAGGCCCCTAAAAAGCCACATTTATTATCCGATTTTGACGAAATTAGGGACAGTGAGTTATGTTAGGCCCTTCGACATCTATCTTAAATTTAGCCCAGATCGGATTAGATTTGGATATAGCTGCCATATAGACCGATTTCTTGATTTAAAGTTTTGGGCCCGTAAAAGGCGCATTTATTGTCCGATGTCGCTGAAATTTATCTGAATCCCATATGATCTTTATTGGTCTACGAATTTAAGTTTGGACGTAAGGTGTACTTCATTCTTAAAATACTTCATTTCAGCCCGGTATTCTCATGATGTCTGATTTAGTGGTGTTTTCGGGAGGGAGGTGGTCCCCCAGATACTTGGCCCTGAAAAAAATATCAGCATCGTGCTCCTCTCTTAAAATACCATTTATTTAAACCCCATAATTGCCATTGGCTTAAGAGGAGTTTATAGGATGAGGCGTCCCCCAAACACATGGCCCCAAAATAGGTTATCAAATTCGTTTTCTATTCCCAAATACCTTAATTTGAGCCCCATATTGCGATGGTCACTAAAAAATTGCTGTTTGTGGGGTATTTTGGTAAAGGGGCAGACCACCAGAAAATTGGCCCCGAAAATGGGTATCAATTCTTGCTCTACCCCAATACCTTTCATTTAAGCTCCACATTGACATTGTCGGTAAATATGCCCGATTTATGGGTGTTTTGGGGATTGGGGTGGTCCCCCAAACACTAAGCCCGGAAAATATATCAGCAACGTGCTCTATTCTCATATATCTATATATCATTTATTTGAACCCCATATTGCCATTGCCCTCAAAATTGGATATCAAATTCGTTTTCTAATCTCATTTAAACTCTTAATTGCAAAAGTCAGCAAATAAGCCCGGTTTTGGCCCTAAAAACTATAAATATTAAGTTACACTCTCTTTAAGACCCAAATTGTCTTGGTGAGCAAATACTTCCTATTTGGGGGTTGCTATGGTAGTGGGACGATCCCTGGACAGTTGGTCCCTAATGTTGATTTCAGATACGTCGTCTACTCCCTTTAATTTGAGCCCCATATTTACATAGTCGGCAAACATGACCGGCTTCGGTGGTGTTTTGGGGAATAGGCGGCCACTCAGTGAGTTGGCCTTGAAAATATATGTCGGATTCGTGCTCTACTCTAAAAACCCTCTTATTTGAGCCTCATATTGCTATAGTAAGCAAATACTTCCTATTTGGGTGGTGTGTGGGGGTGGGGTGGCCCCATAGACACTTTTCCCGAATATTGATATGAAATTCGTGCTTTACTCGCAAAGACCTTTCATTTCAGCCCCATATTGCTATGGTCGTAAATTTGTCCCCCTTGGGGGAACTTTTTGGAGGGAGGCGGCCCCCCAAACGCTTAGTCCCATATTTGGATGTCAGATTCGTATTCTACGTTCAGATACCTTTTATTTAAGCCCCATATTCCCATGGTCAGTAAATAAGTCCTGTTTGGGAGTGTTTTGGGGAAGGGGTGAACGCCCAAACACTTCGTCCCATATTTGGTTATCAGATTCGTATTCTGCATTCAAATACTGTTTATTTAAGCCCCATATTCCCATGGTCAGTAAATAAGTCTTGTTTGGGGGTGTGTTTTGGGAAAGGGGTGGACCCCCGGTAACGTGGTACCACATTTGGATATCAGATGTGTATTCTACTCGAAAATACCTTTCATTTGAGTACCATATTGCCATGGTCGGTAAATATATCCGATTTTGGTGTGTTTTTGAACTTGGAATGGTCCCCCTAACACTTGGTCCGACAATTGGATATCAGATACTTTTTCTTATCCATAATATCTTTCGTTTGTGTCCCATATTGTCGTGATTGGTCTAAATATATGTTTGGTAGGTTTTAGGGTGGGCCAGCCGCCCTAGGTACCCCATCCGAAATTTGGATACAAAATTTTTATTTTTAGGGTACTATTGAGTTGTCTAAAAAGAAATTGAGGATTTTTTAAAAGAAAGTAAAAGCATTTTTAATAAAACTTAGAATGAACTTTAATCAAATATATAATTACCATTTTGTTCGATAACCTTTTGCCATCTTCCTGCCAAATTTAGTATTCCACGCTCATAGAACTTCTGGCCTTTATCTGCAAAAAACTGAACCAAGTGCGATTTTATAGCCTCATCATTGCCGAAAGTTTTACCATTTAAGGAGTTCTGCAAAGATCGAAATAAATGGTAGTCTGATGGTGCAAGGTCAGGGCTATATGGTGGATGCATCAAAAGTTCCCAGCCAAGCTCACTCAGTTTTTGGCGAGTGGCCAAAGATGTGTGCCGTCTAGCGTTGTCCTGGTGGAATATGGCACCTTTACGATTGACCAGTTCTGGTCGCTTCTCCTTAATGGCTGTATTCAATTTGTCCAATTGTTGACAGTAAACATCCGTATTAATCGTTTGGTTCCTTGGAAGCAGCTCAAAATATACCACACCCTTCCAATCCCTTCTTTAACCATAACCTTCATAACCATGCTTGGACCATGATCGTTTTCGACTAACGTTGTTGTTAACAATCCATTTTTCATCTCCAGTTATGATTCGTTTTAAAAACGGATCGAATTCATTGCGTTTAAGGGGCATATCACAAGCGTTGATTCGGTTTGTTAAATGAATTTCTTTCAATACATGTAGTACCCAAATATCAAGCTTTTTCACCAGTCCAAGACTTTATATGTGATAATGAGCGGTTGATTTTGGTATATTTAACTTCTCTCCTATCTCACGCTCAGTTACAAGACGATCCAATTCGATTAATGCTTTGATTTGGTCATCATCAACTTCATTTGGCCGACCGAAAAATCCGCAATTACTTTTTGGGCAACCCAATATATGAGAGCACACAAAATTTCGCTTAAATCGCACCACCCATCGCCGAGATCTGGCGTTTCTGAAAATTAGGGTAAGGGATAGGGTCCGCCCCCCTTCAGATATCAAAAAATATAGTAAAATTAAAAAAATTTTTTTGTTGAAAAATAATGTGTAACTTTGAGGAGCTGTAAAATCGATTCGCATGTAACAATTGTCATGTTTTTTCACAGATCTTATATATAACAAGTAAAAGCGTGCTAAGTTCGGCCGGGCCGAATCTTATATACCCTTCACAATGGATCGCATTTGTCGAGTTCTTTTCCCCGGCATCTCTTCTTAGGCAAAAAAGGATATAAGAACAGATTTGCTCTGCTATTAGAGCGATATCATGATATGGTCCGGTTTGGACCACAATTATATTTTATGTTGGAGACCTGTGTAAAATGTCAGCCAATTCGAATAAGAAGTGCGCCCTTTGGGGGCTCAAGAAGTAAAATAGAGAGATCGATTTATATGGGAGCTGTATCGGGCTATAGACCGATTCAGACTATAATAAACACGTATGCGGATGGATCCGTCGTACAAAATTTCAGGCAAATCGGATAATAATTGTGACCTCTAGATGATCAACAAGTCAAGTTCACAGATCGGTTTATATGACAGCTATTGGGTTGCCCAAAAAGTAATTGCGGACTTTTCATATATTCGGCGTTGACAAATTTTTTCATAGCTTGTGACTCTGTAATTGCATTCTTTCTTCTGTCAGTTATCAGCTGTTACTTTTAGCTTGCTTTCGAAAAAAAATTTAAAAAAAGTATATTTGATTAAAGTTCATTCTAAGTTTTATTAAAAATGCATTTACTTTCTTTTAAAAAATCCGCAATTACTTTTACAGGTTATGAACCGACTTGAACCATACGTTGCACAGTTGTTGGATATCAAAACAAAATACTTCGTGCGAAAATTCATTCAAATCGGATAAGAATCGCGCCCTCTAGAGGCTCAAGAGGTCAAGACCCACGATCGGTTTATATGGCTGCTATATCAGTTTATGGACCGATTTGAACCATGCTTGGCACAGTTTTTGGATATCATAACAAAACACGTCGTGCAAAATTTCATTCCAATCGGATAAGAATTGCACACTCTAGAGGCTTAAGAAGTCAAGACCCAGATCGATTTATATGACAGCTATATCAAAACATGGGCCGATATGATCCATTTACAATACCAACCGACCTACACTAATGAGAATTATTTGTGCAAAATTACAAGCGGCTAGCTTTACTCGGACGGACGGACATGGCTAGATCGACATATGGTGGAGGGTATAAAAATCAATTTGTGTTTGTTTGTTTGTTTCTTTGTGTGTTCCTTATAGACTCAGAAACGGCTGAACCGATTTTCTTGAAATTTTCACAGATGCTGCATAATGATCCCGTGGTGAAAATAGGATACTAAATTTTTTGATATCTGAAGGGGGGGCCCTATGGTTGAAAACGTTCAACCATGTCATTTGATTGCGGATGATATAAAATTATATGATGAACTTTTGATCCGAGAAATTTTGACATATTTTTGAAATTAGCTGATGTAAATCATCTGCAGTTAATATTGTTAGGACAACCAAATCTTGAAACCCATGTTGAGAACAAGTTTTCACAAATTGTAGCTCATATAATATCTTTTATTATACCCTCCACAATAGGATGGGGGTATACTTATTTCGCCATTCTGTTTGTAACTCCTCGAAATATTCTTGTAAGACCCCATAACATGTACATATTCTTGATAGTCATGACATTTTAAGTCGATATAGCCATTTCCGACCGTCTGTCAGTATGTCCGTCTGTCTGTCGAAAGCGCGCTAACTTTCGAAGAAGTAAAGCTAGTCGCTTGAAAATTTGCATAAATTCCTCATATTAGTGTAGGTTGGGATTGAGTCATATTGGTCCATGTTTTGATATGGCTGCCATATAAACCTATCTTGCATGGCTTCTTGAGCCACTAGAGGGAGCAATTCTTATCTGATTTTGGCTGAAATTTTGTACAACGGCTTCTCCCATGACCTTCAACATACGTACTAAATATAGTCTGTTCCTATACAAACCGATCACCCCATTTTACTTCTTTAGACCCTAAAGAGAGGAAATCTTATTAGAATTGGCTGAAATTTTACACCATCCTACTATGGTCACCAACATTCACATTAATTATGGTCCGAATCGGACCATAACTTGATATATCTTCAAAAGCATAGCAATTCTTTTATTATACCCTCCACCATAGGATGGGGGGTATACTAATTTCGTCATTCTGTTTGTAACTACTCGAAATATTCGTCTGAGACCCCATAAAGTATATATATTCTTGATCGTCGTGACATTTTATGTCGATCTAGCCATGTCCGTCCGTCCATCCGTCTGTCTGTAGAAAGCACGCTAACTTCCGAAGGAGTGAAGCTAGCCGCTTGAAATTTTGCACAAATAAACTGATATAGCTGCCATATAAACCGATCTGGGATCTTGAAAATTATTATCCGATTTGCCTGACATTTTATACGACGGATCCTCTCATGACCATCAGCATACGTGTTTATTATAGTCTGAATCGGTCTATAGCCCGATACAGCTCCCATATAAATCGATCTCTCTATTTTACTTCTTGAGCCCCCAAAGGGCGCAATTCTTATTCGAATTGGCTGACATTTTACACAGGTCTCCAACATAAAATATAATTGTGGTCCAAACCGGACCATATCATGATATCGCGCTAATAGCAGAGCAAATCTGTTCTTATATCTTTTTTTGCCCAAGAAGAGATGCCGGGAAAAGAACTCGACAAATGCGATTCACGGTGGAGGGTATATAAGATTCAGCCCGGCCGAACTTAGCACGCTTTTACTTGTTTTATTCTTTGTTTGTCTAGAAAGAGATATCCGGTATAGAACTCGACAAATTCGATCAATTATAGATATCAATGGTGGAGTACAAGCGTGCTAAGTTCAATAGTGACGAACTTAGCACGATTTTACTTGTTGGTATTGCTTTCGGCAATCGAGTAAAATGATCAACAAACGTAAGAATGTACCGAGTGAGGAAATGGGACTACAATATTATCAAGGATATCCGCAAATCTATGAGTAGAACTTCCAAAATGATCCAGCGCAGATTTCGTATGACGAGACACTTTGCAAGATTGACATGGTTGACAGGCTTTGATCCACTTAGTGATGTCTTGATTCGTTGGCGGCCACACAAACCGCTCAGATATCAACTTTCGAGTAGGTCGAGTTCATGGGTATGCAAGACCACAAAGATTGTTCTACATTTGTTCGTTGAGGTGTCACACAAAATTTCAGTTTAGCTATCCGGAATTTTAAATAGTTTCATTGTAAGGCTTGTGCCAAATTATAACAATTGACGTAGATCATCATCATTATTTTGCGTCATATGTAAGTTTCTGTAATTAATTGTGGATATATCTGAAATTCTGGATAATGTATTAGTAACCACATTATCGTGTCCAAAAATGTGAGAAATATCGGTAGTAAATTGTCCAATCAAATCTAGATGACGCCAAAGCCTTGGACTGGATTTATCTGAATTTTTATTAAATGCAAAACACAACGCCTTGTCGAGCTGGCGTGGTATTAGAAATGGGACGTGATAGTATTGTGGCACTAGCAAGTAATGATTTGAACCGATCGAAAGCTCCTTCAGATTGCTTAGTCCACTCTATTGGTCGCTTATCCTTTTTACGGGCACCTCAAAAATAAGTTTTTAGTGTTACTTGAATTTCTGCTGCTTTGGTGAAAATAGGCGATGAAAATTAGTCATTTCTAAAAACTGACGTAGACCTTAATAGTCTTGGAATTCAGGAACTGTGCAATTTATTCAACTTTGAAAACCATTGGCGTAATGCCAAAAGAGTTGAAAGAGTTGCCGAGAAAATTTTTCTCAGATAAGCCGAACTTATACTTTGATTGATTTAAAGTGATGCCAACATTTTTAAATTGCTTAAGTACGAGCCTTAAATGTTCGAAATGTCCTTCCTGATTTTTAGACGCAATAAACACATCATCTAAAAAACAAAACACGTTGAAAACTTTGAGCAGCATTTCATAACCCAAAAGTTATTTTAATGTATTCAAACAAACCAAAAGGTGTAACAGTAACAGTCAATTTGATGCAAACCAAATCTAAAGTAGAAAAAATTGTGCACCCATTAAGCTTTTGGTTGCAGTCTGACAAAAATAGAATGTTATATTGATCTGGAACAGTTAATTTTGTTAAGCCACGATAGTCTTCACCTTATCCATCTCCACTTTCCATCTTTTATGGGTACCATAAGTAACGAACTGGACCATTCGGATTTCGAAGGTCGATTTATCCCATTCTCTATCATAAATTCAAATTCTTTCCTAGCGGCAGCCAATATTCCAGAATCTAAACTACGTACTTTGGCATGACATGGAGGATCATTGTTTTCAATATGATTATGGAATTATTCTGAGGAAGTCGTTATAAAAAATTTTACATTTTGTAAATATCAGGGAATTCGGAAAGTAATTTTGAAAGTGGAGAGTCATTAGAGAATGCAGCGGTAATGCTACTCCATGATACTTCTGTAAGTTCTTCTTGGGCCTTTATATGTGCTGAGCCATTGACCAGTTGAAATCGGGGATCAAGATAATGTCCGACACAAATTTTAGAGTTAAGGGATCTAAGTTGCATAATATATGATTGAATTTTGTCTCTTCCTTAAAAATTCTGTTGACTTTAAAAATTGCTTCCACTTGAAAGAACCATAATTTTGGATTTTGTCTAGAAAATGTTGGAATTTTCACGGCTGCTGTTGTTGCAATTTGCAAAAGTTTTGAGTTGAATGGGTTTTAAGAGTTGGTGCGATATTTTGTGCGTCACTACTAAAACCATCTCCAGAGCCTGCGAATAAATCTTGAGAATGTTCTTCAGAAGTCATAGTTTTCAAAGTACGGGGCCACCAATGTAGTATTAATAAAACGTTGTCTTATGAAATAAACTACAAATAAAGGCCTGGTTATGCTCTCGTAAATGTAGTGTAAGTGTAGAACAAATGTATCGTTAATTTAAAGAGGCAATTATGCTTATTACAAAACGTAGCATTGGACGTTTCAAACAAAACAGTTTTTTAAAAAAAGACTTGAAGGTGAGAGACATTTGATGTCGAAGAACTTCAGGCATAACTCAAGGGCAGGTAGGAGAAGACGGCCGTCTACGCAGTGATGCTTGAAGTTGAGGCGTCTCTCCAGCTGAAGAAGTACGCAATGGCGGCTTCTCTAATATTGAGAGGGCATTTAACAACGAGGAGATGGGTCTAAAGTCACCGCCTTGAGCCGCACGGGGAGGCATAATACAGCCAAGTTTTCCCTCTGGACGCTATGGATGCGATGGGTAGACCGAGGAGGGTTTCAGGAGACAGGAACTGGATTGGGACTGTACTGCGACACCCACAACATTTCAGGGAGAACCATGTGCCATAGACGCAAAATAAATTCTGGGAAGGGATTTACAGTTTTCGAAATCAGTTGTTGTTGATGATGTTGTAGCCACATTTGTATGTGGAGGTAGCGATTCTCTTCAAGTCATTCTCCGGTCACTGATCGCCGCGTGAACGTTATGGCCATTGGTTATTAAAAGATTCCAATAGATCGCCATGTCACATCAAGTATCACAGGCACTCAGTATGTAAGCAAGAGCCGTTGCCGCCCGGCCTCTCACGGAGACTCCCTTCTATACCGCTGATTGTCCGCGACTTCGCAACCTGTGAACTCGCCCAGTAGCTCTCAGCTGAGTTTCTCGTAATGACAGAGTTTCAACTGATGTGGTGCTTATAATCATCGCGGCAGGGTCGAAATCGGTATGAGTATATGGCTGCCCTCAAGGGCGTGGGCTCTAGCACAGTGAGGTTGAAGTGCGTGGAGTAGTGTGTGGAATCCCTGAATAGACCTCAGATTCACGACATAGTGATAACATGGATTAACGGATACGACAGCGCCGTATTGGCGCTTACCTTACTCTACTCTTCTTGTAATTTCTTGTTATCACATATGTCTCACATTTTTCACAACAGGTCAGACTGACCACCCAATGATGGGCTACCCAATTAACCTTTATTATTAACAATAAATTGTAATAAACGCCACAGAGAAATAAAATAGGAGAATAACATTAATTTTTGGTTTTTTCTTCAAACTTCAAATTCCATCACCTGACACGAAAACGGAACGTGAAATTTTATTTTTACTGAATTCTACCTTCCGTTTACGGTCGGTTGACGTTCGGTAATCGTTTGCATGCGTTTTCATAAAGCAAAACAAAACAGCTGACACGTTTTCATACATTTACGGTATGCATAACCAGAGCATAACCAGGTCTTAAGATGTTTATTTAATACGAAAATTATACGACGTATGTTAATGAAGTTTCTGACAAGAATGCCAAATTGATTTTGAAAATTTAAAAAATGTATTCAGTAAATTGTCAAAGGTTGCCTTTTAGCAAAAAATGCTAAGTTTTGATTTTAGATTCTGGAGCGAATAATTTTTAATATGGAAGGACAACTTGAACAGAATTTTTTTATTACCCAAAGAATTTTTTCCATCATTTTCCAAATCTTCAATCGGTTTACAAATCGTCCCACAATTTCACAAATACCGACAATACGATAAAAACAAATTTTTTGTGTTGTAAGTCCAATAACTCATAAATAGAGAATGGTTTCTACCCAACGCTTGGGTATTTATTGGGTAAATACCCAAATATATACCTTTTTTATACCCTCCACCATAGGAGGGGGTATACTAATTTCGTCATTCTGTTTGTAACTACTCGAAATATTCGTTTGAGACCCCATAAAGTATATAAATTCTTGATCGTCATGACATTTTATGTCGATCAAGCCATATCCGTCCGTCTGTCCGTCCGTCTGTCTGTCGAAAGCACGCTAACTTCCGAAGCAGTAAAGCTAGCCGCTTGAAATTTTGCACAAATACATCTTTTTAATGTAGGTCGGTTGGTATTGTAAATGGGTCATATCGGTCCATGTTTTGATATAGCTGCCATATAAACTGATCTTTGGTCATGACTTCTTGAGCCTCTAGAAGGCGCCATTCTTATCCGATTGGAATGAAATTTTGCACGGCGTGTTTTGTTATGATATCCAACAACTGTGCCAAGTATGGTTCAAATCGGTTCATAATCTGGTATAGCTCTCATATAAACCCATCTTGCATCTTGACTTCTTGAGCAACTAGAATGCGCAATTCTTATCCGATTTTAATGAAATTTTGCACGTATTGTTTTAATATCACTTCCAACAACTATGCTAATTATGGTTTAAATCGGTCCATATTTTGATATAGCTGCCATATAGCCGATTTGGGGTCTTGACTTCTTGAGCCTCTGGAGGGCGCAATTCTCGTCCGATTTAACTGAAATTTAACACGTAGTGTTTTGGTATTACTTTCAACTACTGTGCAAAGTATGATTCAAATCGGTTCATAATCTGGTATAGCTGTCATATAAACCGATCTTGGATTTCTTGGACTTCTTCTGAAAATTGAGCGCGCAATTCCCATCCGATTTGGCTGAAATTTAGCATGAGGTGTTTTGATATATAAACCGATCTGGGATCTTGACTTCTTGAATATTTAGAGGGCGCAATTCTCATCCGATTTGGCTGAAATTTTGTACAACGGCTTCTCTCATGACCTTCAACATACGTGTCTAGTATGGTCTGAATCGATCAATAGCTTGATTTTGCTTCTTGAGCCCCTACAAGGCGCAATTCTTATCCGAATGAACTGAAATATTACACAATGACTTCTACAATGTTCAGCATTCATTTATGGTCCGAATCGGACTATAACTTGATATAGCTCCAATAGCATAACAGTTCTTATTCAATATTCTATGTTTGTCTAAAAAGAGATACCGCGCATAGAACTCCACAAATGCGATCAATGGTGGAGGGTATATAAGATTCGGCCCGGCCGAACTTAGCACGCTCTTACTTGTTGGGTATTTATAATTTTGCATATATCTTGGGTATAAAAATATTTTTTAAAAATTTTTTGATGACTTCGTATTCTTTTTATGTAAACCTGAGCTTCGGATCTCATAGAATCGGATTTTAGTTATATAGTCGCTATATAGACCAATCTCGAGACTAAAAGTCTTGAGGCAATAAATTGGTAATTTTTCATCCGATTTCGATGAAATTTAGCACAATGAGTTCTGGTAAACGCCTATGCATTTCTGTGAAGTGCGGTTCAGATCGGATTATATTTGGATATTGCTGCCCTATAGACCGACCACCCGATCTCCCGATATAGGGTATTGAGGCCATAAAAGATACATTTATTATCCGGATTCGATGAAATTTGGCACAGTATGTTTTGGTAGACCCATACCTAAATCGGACCATATTTGGATATAGCTGCCATGTATACCGATCTCCCTATATGGTGTAATCTTATATACAAAATCAATTTGTAGTTGTTTGTATGTTTGTTTGTTTGTGTATTCCTTATGGACTCAGAAACTGCTGAACCGATTTTCTTGAAAATTTCACAGATGGTTCATAATGATCCCGTGGTGCAAATAGGGTATTTTTGATATCTGAAGGGGGGCAGACCCTCCCTCTTACCCTTATTTTCTGAAACACCAGACCTCGGAGATGGGTGGTGCGATTTAAGCGAAATTTCGTGTGCTCTCATATACTACCCTAAAAATAAAAATTTGGTATCCAAATTTCGGATGGGGTACCTAGGGAGGCCGCCCCACACTAAAAACTACCAAACATATATTTAGACCAATCACTTCAATATATATATAAAACAAGTAAAAGCGTGCTAAGTTCGGCCGGGCCGAATCTTACATACCCTCCACCAATGATCGCATTTGCCGAGTTCTTCTCCCGGCATCTCTTCTTAGGCAAAAAAAGATATAAGAAAAGATTAGCTCTGCTATTATTATATTATTACATGTTGGAGACCTGTGTAAAATGTCAGCCAATTCGAATAAGAATTGCGCCCTTTGGGGCTCAAGAAGTAAAATAGAGAGATCGATTTATATGGGAGCTGTATCGGGCTATAGACCGATTCAGATCATAATAGACACGTATGTTGATGGTCATGAGAGGATCCGTAGTACATAATTTCAGGCAAATCGGATAATAATTTCGACCTCTAGAGGCTCAAGAAGTCAAGATCCCAGATCGGTCTATATCAGCTATATCAGCTATATATTACAGTTGTTGGATATCATAACAAAACAGGTCGTGCAAAATTTCATTCCAATCGGAAGAGAATTGCGCACTCTAGAGGCTCAAGAAGTCAAGACCCAAGATCGGTTGATATGTCAGCTATATCAGGTTATGGACCGATTTAAACTATACTTGGCACAGTTGTTGGATATTATAGCAAAACACGTCGTGCAAAATTTCATTCCAATTGGATAAGAATTGCGCACTGTAGAGGCTCAAGAAGTCAAGACCCTAGATCGGTTTATATGGCAGCTATATCAAAACATGGACCGATATGGCCCATTTACAATACCAACCGACCTACACTAATAAGAAGTATTTGTGCAAAATTTCAAGCGGCTAGCTTAACTCCTTCGGAAGTTAGCGTGCTTTCGATAGACGGGCGGACGGACAGAAGGACAGGCGGACGGAAATGGCTAGATCGACATTAAATGTCGCGACGATCAAGAATATATATATTGTACTTTATGGGGTCTCAGAAGAATATTTCGTGTAGTTACAAACAGAATGACGATATTAGTATTCCTCCCATCTTATGGTGGAGGGTATAAAAACGTATCTGATATCCAATTGTCGGACCAAGTGCTAGGGGGACCACCCCAAGCACCAAAACACCCATAAATCGGACATATTTACCGACCATAGCAATATGGGACTTAAATGAAAGGTGTTTGTGAGTAGAATACGAATCTAAGATCCAAATGTGGGACCACGTTTCTAGGGGTCCACTACTTCCCCAAAACACCCCCACACAGGACTTATTTACTGACCATGGGAATATGGGGCTTAAATAAAAGGTATTTGAGTGTAGAATCGAATCTTATATCCAAATATGGGACCACGTTTTTGGGGGGCCGCCACTTCACAAAAACATCCCCAAAGGGAACAAATTTACGACCATAGCAATATGGGGCTCAAATGAAAGGTCTTTGGGAGTAAAGCACGAATTTGATATCAATATTCGGGAAAAGTGTCTATGGGGCCAGCCTACCCTCTTAAGACCACCTAAGTAGGAAGTATTTGCTGACTATTGCAATATGAGGCTCAAACAAGTACCTTATGTCCCATAGCAGTTATATCGAAATATGTTCTGATTTGGACCAAATACTAATAAGTACAAGTCATTGTTCAAATGTGTATAACAAAATATTGGTCTTTTTAGTAGCTATATATAAAAATAAACCGATCTGAACCATATACGACGCGGATGTCGAAAAGCCTAACATAATTCACTGTGTCAAATTTCAGTGTAATCGGATTATAAATGCGCCTTTTATTGGGCCAAGACTTTAAATCGAGAGATCGGTCTACATGGCATCTATATTGAAATCTCCACCGTTTTGGGCCAAGTTGCAGAAAAATTTCGAAGAATCCTTCACAACGCACTGTTCCAAATTTCAGCGAAATCGAACAATAAATGCGCCTTTTATGGCCCCAAAATCTAAAACCGAGAGATCGGTCTATATGCCAGCTATATCCAAATCTGGACCGATCTGGGCCAAATTGATGAGGGATGTCGAAGGGCTTAATACAACTCACTGTCTTAAATTTCAGTAAAATCGGATAATAAATGTGGCTTTTTTGGGCCTAAGACCCCAAAATCGGAGGATCGGTCTATATGGCAGCTATATCCAAATCTGAACCGATCTGGACCAAATTGACGAGGGATGTCGAAGGGTTTAATACAACTCACTGTCTTAAATTTCAGCAAAATCGGATAATAAATGTGGCTTTTATGTGCCTAAGACCCTAAATCGGCCGATCGGTCCATATGGGGGCTATATCAAGATATAATCCGATATAGCCCATCTTCGAACTTAGCTTTTGGACGAAAAAAAAATCTTTGCAAAATTTCGGCTCAATATCTCTAATTTTATAGACTGTAGCGTGATTTCAACAGACAGACGGACGGACATATCTAGATCGTCTTAGACTTTTACGCTGATCAATAATATACAATATATACTTTATAGGGTCGGAAATGGATATTTCGATGTGTTGCAAACGGAATCACAAAATGAATACACCCCATCCTTCGGTGGTGGGTGTAAGGAGAGTGTTTTTAGAGTAGAACACGAATCTGACATATATTTTCAGGGCCAACTCACTGAGTGGCCGCCCATCTCCCAAAACACCCCCTAAGCCAGTCATGTTTGCCGACTATGGAAATATGGGGCTCAAATATTGGTATTTGGGAGTAGACCACGTATCTGATATCAACATTAGGGACCAACTGTCTAGGGGACGTCCCACCACCATCACAACCCCCAAATAGGACGTATTTGCTCGTTAAGACAATTTGGGTCGTAAAGAGAATGGAATTAAATATTTATAGTTTTTAGGTCCAATACCCCAAACCGGACATCTTTGCTGACGTTTGCAATAAGGAGTTTAAATGAGATAAGAAAACGAATTAGATATCCAATTTTGAGGACAATGACAATATGGGGTTCAAATAAATGATATATAAATATATTAGAATAGAGAACGTTGCTGATATATTTTCCGGGCTTAGGGTTTGGGGAACCACCACAATCCTCAAAACACCCCTAAATCAGCCATATTTACCTACCATGTCAATGTGGGGCTTAAATGAAAAGTATTTGGGGGGTAGAGCAAGAATTAATATCCCCTTTCGGGCCCAATTTTCTGTGGGTCTATCCCTTTCCCAAAATATGGGGTTTTAATTGAGCTATTGGGAGTAAAATACGGATTTGATATCCAAGTGTAGCACCATGTATTTAGGGCATCACCCCTTCCCCAAAACACCCCCCAAAGGGTGCAACGTGCTCTATTCTCATATAACTATATATCATTTATTTGAACCCCATATTGCCATTGGCCTCAAAATTGAATATCAAAGTCGTTCTCTAATCTCATTTAAACTCCTTATTGCAAAAGTCAGAAAATATGTTTGGTTTGGGGTATTGGCCCAAAAACTATAAATATTTAGTTCCACTCTCTTTAAGACCCAAATTGACTTGGTCAGCAAATAGGTCCTATTTGGGGATTGTTAAGTTGGTGGGACGTCCCCAAGCCAGTTGGTCCCTAATGTTGATATCAAATATGTGGTCTACTCCGAAGTGCCAATATTTGAGCCCCATATTTCCAAAGGCCTTGAAAATATATATCGGGCCTTGAAAATATCGTATTCGTGTTCCACTCTGAAAAACCTCTTATTTGAGCCTCATATTGCAATAGTCAGCAAATACTACCTATTTGGGTGGTGTTGTGGGGGTGGCGTGGCCCCATAGATCCTTTTCCCGAATATTGATATCAGATTCGTGCTTTGCTTCCAAAGATCTTTCATTTGAGCCCCATATTGCCATGGTTGTAAATTTGTCCCTTTCGGGGGATGTTTTTAGTGAGAGGCGCCCCCCAAACACTTGGTCCCATATTTGAATATCATATTCTAATTCTACACTCAAATACCTTTTATTTAAACCCCGTATTCCCATGGTCAGTAAATAAGTCCAGTTTGGGGGGTGTTTTGGGGAAGGGCTGGACCCCCAGAAACGTGGTCCCAAATTTGGATATCAGATTCGTATTCTACTCGCAAATACCTTTCATTTGAGTCCCATATTGATATGGTCGGTAAATATGTCGGATTTAGGGGTGTTTTGGGGCTTGGGGTGGTCCCCCTAGCACTTGGTTCGACAATTGGATATCAGATACGTTTCATTTCCTAAATTCCCTTCATTTGAGTCCCATATCGTCGTGATTGGTCTAAATATATGTTTGGTAGGTTTAAGGGTGGGGCGGCCCCCCTAGTTACCCCATCCGAAATTTGGATACCAAATTTTTATTTTTAGGGTATTTTTGGGTTGCCCAAAAAGTAATTGTCGGTAATATAGTCGGCGTTGACAAATTTTTCAAAGGCTTGTGCCTCTGTAATTGCATTCTTTCTTCTGTCAGTTATCAGCTGTTACTTTTAGCATGCTTTAGAAAAAAAGTGCGCCAAATTTTGTGTACATTTGTTTGTTTGGCTTCAATTTTATTATGGGTACCACATGTATTGAAAGAAATTCATTTAACAAACCGAATCAACGCTTGTGATATGCACCTTAAACGCAATGAATTCGATCCGTTTTTAAAACGAATCATAACTGGAGATGAAAATGGATTGTTTACAACAACGTTAGTCGAAAACGATCATGGTCCAAGCATGGTGAACCAGCTCAAACCACTTCAAAGGCTGATATCCACCAAAAGAAGGTTATGCTGTCTGTTTGGTGGGATTGGAAGGGTGTGGTATATTTTGAGCTGCTTCCGATTAATTCGGATGTTTACTGTCAACAATTGGACAAATTGAATACAGCCATCAAGGAGAAGCGACCAGAATTGGTCAATCGTAAAGGTGTCATATTTCACCGGGACAACGCTAGACCGCACACATCTTTGGTCACTCGCCAAAAACTGAGTGAGCTTGGCTGGGAACTTTTGATGCAACCACCATATAGCCCTGACCTTGCACCATCAGACTACCATTTATTTCGATCTTTGCAGAACTCTTTAAATGGAAAAAAATTCGGTAATGATGAAGCTATAAAACCGCACTTGGTTCAGTTTTTTGCAGATAAAAGCCAGAAGTTCTATGAGTGTGGAATACAAAATTTGGCAGGAAGATGGCAAAAGGTTATCGAACAAAATGGCAATTATGTATTTGATTAAAGTTCATTCTAAGTTTTATTAAAAATGCATTTACTTTCTTTTAAAAAATCCGCAATTACTTTTTAGGCAACCCAATATATGAGAGCACACAAAATTTCGCTTAAATCGCAACACGCATCTCCGAGATTTGGCGTTTCTAAAAATTAAGATAAGGGGGAGGGTGCGCGCCCCCCCCCCCCCCCCCCCTTTCAGATATCAAAAAATTTAGTACCCTATTTTCACCACGGGATCATAATGCACCATCTGTGAAAATTTCAAGAAAATCGGTTTTGCCGTTTCTGAGTCTATAAGGAACACACAAACATACAAACAAACAAACCTACAAACAAACACAAATTGATTTTTATATATAAGATTTTTGGCGAACCAGCATCAGTATTTTGAATAAATTTTTTCTTTTGCGCTCATTTTTATTTCATCTCAAGCTAGGTTTGAAATGACTCTTATTTCCATAAAATTTTACTTTAACAAATTGAAAAGCCAATAAGGAAAGCCAAAAGTCGGGCGGGCAGACTATGTAATACCCTACAGACTATGTAATACCCTACACCACCTATTAAAATATTGAATATAACCTTCTATGATTTTCTTACGATGGTACGAAAATTGTGGCTTCTACAGCGTTAAAAGTCGAAACACATAAAATATATATATGGGAGTCTTATCTAAATCTTAATAGATTTTGATGAAATTTTGCACACGTATTTGGATGTCAATTAAAACATCTCATGGAAAATTTTGTAAAGATCGGACCAAAAATGTAGCTACTTCAGCATTAAAAGTCGAAACGTATAAAAGATATACATAGGATCTTTAGTTAAATCTGGTTCGATTTTGATGAAATTTTTTGCATCTTACATCTCCTGCAAAATTTTAAGGATGGGACCAAAATTAAAAGCGCATATCAGCTGAAAAATATATATGGGATCTATATCTAAATCTGATCCGATTCTGATGAAATTTTTCACACATACTAGGTCGTCAAAAAAAGCACTTCGTGCCAAATTTGGTAAAGATCGGACCAAAATTGTGCCTTCTGCAGCCTTAAAAGTCCATACCGGATGAAAGATATATATGGGAGCTATATGTAAATCTGGTCCAAATCTGATGAAATTTTGCATACATATTGGGACGTCACAAAAAGCATTTCGTGCCAAATTTTGTAAGGAACGGAACGAAATTGCGGCTTCTACAGCTTTAAAAGGGCACATCGGATAAAAGATATATATGAAAGCGATATATAAATCTGGACTGATTTTTTCAAAATCAAAAGCGTTCTTCCTTGCACCAAAAAAGAGACTTATGCAAAATTTTGTGAAAATTAGACAACAAAAGCGGCCCTACCTCCATTACAAAAATACATGGACAGACAGAAAGACGGACATAGATAAATCGAATCAGGAAGTGAATCTAGGCCGATCGGTACGCTTATCAATGGGTTTAGCTCTTTACCTTCTCAGCGTTGCAAACAAATGCACAAATCTATAATACCCTGTACCACAGTGGTGGTGTAGTGTATAATTAAGCAACTATAAATCATCAAGGTGTCATTTCAATATTGGCATTGTTCTCAAAAAAACCAAAGACACTTGTCCTCTTTTGCGTACGTGTGCCACTTAAATGTGAGAAAGAGAAACTCAAACAAAGAGCAAAGTGCAAAATAATGGGGTTGTTTGCTGAGAATGTCAACACAGAACTGACATTTTAATACCGTCAAACTGGCCGCCTGTTTTCAGCTGTTCCCGGGAGACCACCTTCATTAATCCACCATGTTCTCCTCCGAACTTTATTAAAAGCGATCGAAAATCCGATTTTGAAGCAAAAGATGTCCAGTAAAAATTGCATCCAACTATAGCCGTATACGGCTATAATTTGCATCATGTCTTCATAAGTCCCAAAGTTTTCTTAATTTATTGGAGATAAAATAAGAAAAGGTCGTAGAACTAGAAATCAGCGATATTAAAGTTGTAAACTTTTTCTGTCTTTGCCCACTTATTTTTACTCTGTAGATGAAATAAATAAATAATTGATGTCAAGTGACCTAACGACAACCGTAAATATAATATAAAACTTGTTCTCATAGATAAAAGTCTGCCGACTAATATCATTTTAACACATTTCCCTGTTTAAAGTGTGTATAAAGTTTCTTTCATTGTAAAAAGATTTCATTGTGTCCTGCTATACCGTCAAAGCCTACAGAACTAATAAATTTCTGCTAGAATCAATGCTGTTTGCAATTGACAGATAGATTTCGATCCTAACTCACTATGAGCTCCGTATCTATTGCCTGAAATACTGTTTTGTGAAATTCCAAGGAAAAAAGGAAAGTGTTTCATTTGAAATAATTATTTTAAAATTTAAATCTGGGTGACTCGATCACCCACTAAATACGAAAGGGTAGAATAATATAAAAGAATGGAGCTGTCTTACAACAATTCCAGCTCCAGCTAGGAAAGAGGTATTCTAATCAAATGTGAATTGGTGTAAAGTGTACGACTAAAACTATTTAAAAACAATTTATTTCGTGATATAAGGTCAAGTTTTGGGGGAAAATTGGCTTGTCGAAATTCGGAAATTTTTACATTCTAAAATATGCAAAAAAAAAAATTTCTCAAAATTCTTAGTAATGAGATTTATGTAATCCATTTTAGTGTCTTGTTGCATTTCATGGTTTCTATATTAAAAAAACTAAATTTATGCTATAAGCCAGCAGGTTTTGTTTTATATCAGTGTTGTTAAATCCACCTTTCTTCGCTAAATGGTTATAAAATATTAAAAGCATGATTTTTATTGTTGTAAATTCATTGTGGCTTAGGATCTAAAAAGAAGATGTTTTACTTTTCAAAACTTTCTAAAAATTTTTTTCAAAAATTTTTCTAAAAAATATTGCAGTTAAAGAAATTAAAAAATGCTACGTCAATATACACGCTCTAAATTATGAATATATGAAATTAAATCCAAATTGGACAAGGGAATCGAGGGTCAAGCGTGATAGGTTAAAATTTTGTTTTTAGAAAATATTTATTAAAAATTTTTTATAGAAAAAATTTTGGGAAAATGTTTTTGTTTGAAAGATGTTATTGAAATTCGTCGAAATCTTTCTTTTAGAAAAAAATAATTCCGAGTATGTTCGGACCTGTGCAACATTTTGCTTTTAGACCTATTATAATAAAATTTTGCCTATAGAAAAAATGCCTTTCAAGTTTTATCTTTACATAGAAAAAATTTCATTTCGTATTCTATTTGAGAAAGAAAGGTAAACGAAAAAAAAAAAAAATAAAAATGTCGTAAAATGCATTGAGCATATGCAATTTTGGCTTTATAAACTAATTACGAGGCAGGCGGGGCAAAAGTTTGTATTTAGAAAACGTATCACTGAAATATAGTGTTTAGAAAAAACAAGTAAAAACGTGCTAAGTTCGGCCGGGCCGAATCTTATACACCCTCCACCATGGATCGTATTTGTCGAGTTCTTTTCCCGGCATCTCTTCTTAGGCAAGAAAGGATATAAGAACAGATTTACTCTGCTATTAGAGCGATATCAAAATATGGTCCGGTTTGGACCACAATTATATTTTATGTTGGAGACCTGTGTAAAATGTCATCCAATTCGAATAAGAATTGCGCCCTTTGGGGGCTCAAGAAGTAAAATAGAGAGATCGATTTATATGGGAGCTGTATCGGGCTATAAATCGATTCAGAATATAATAAACACGTATGCTGATGGTCATGAGAGGATCCGTCTTACAAAATTTCAGGCAAATCGGATAATAATTGTGACCTCTAGAGGCGGAAGAAGTCAAGATCCCAGATCGGTTTATATGGCAGCTATATCAGGTTATGAACCGATTTGAACCTTATTTGACATAGTTGTTGAAAGTAAGAATAATATACGTTATGCAAAA
This sequence comes from Stomoxys calcitrans, assembly GCF_963082655.1. Classification (NCBI taxonomy): domain Eukaryota; kingdom Metazoa; phylum Arthropoda; class Insecta; order Diptera; family Muscidae; genus Stomoxys; species Stomoxys calcitrans. The sequence goes on along the minus strand of NC_081552.1, from coordinate 80,524,631 downwards.
TTTCAGTCAAATCGGATAGGAATTGCGCCCTCTAGAAGCTCAAGAAGACAAGTCCCAGATCTGTTTATATGACAGCTATATCAGGTTATTAAAAGATTTTAACCATATATGGCACAGTTGTTGGGTATCAGAACAAAATACTACGTGCAAAAATTCATTCCAATCGGATAAGAATTGCGCCCTCTAGAGGCTCAAGAAGTCAAGACCCAAGATCGGTTTATATGGCAGCTATATCAAAACATGGACCGATATGGGCCATTTACAATACCAACCGACCTACACTAATAAAAAGTATATGTGCAAAATTTCAAGCGGCTAGCTTTACTCCCTCGAAAGTTAGCATGCTTTCGACAGACAGACGGGCGGACGGACATGGCTAGATCGACATAAAATGTCGCGACGATCAAGAATATATATACTTTATAGGGTCTGTTCTGTGACAAACCTTTTGCTCCTTGTATTTATGTTGCCTTCTAGATTGACAAGAGGTAGATTTAAACTTCACCTTCCAGTTTTATTGTTGCCAAAAATTCAAAAGAAATTTCACTTAGGTTAAGTAACAATTTGTGCAATACTAATTTTAAGGTAGGTTTTAGGCTTCATATATTTAACTTGATTTCGGTAAGTATTTAATTTCTCGTATGTATGTTTCCTTTTATTTTTAGGTTAAGGTAAGTATTTTAAGCATGTAATTTTAGGTAGATAATTTTAGGTAAATAACTTTAGATAAGTACAAAAAATTCACAATTTTAGGTTTATTAACAATGTGCAATATAGCTTTAAGTAGTTCAAATTTGTAGCAAGTATTTTGGTTGATTAAATATTTTTCACTTTGTCTAGTTCTTTATGTGTTTTATTTTAACTTATATACTTCTACTTTTCCTTATGTTCATTTCTATTTACTTTTCTTGGGTTCACTGCACTTTAACTTCTTTTATATATGCATGTATGTATGTACGTATGTTATTGTCACGGGGGAGCTATCGAGGCGAACGATTAGATGAACAGAAAAACATTAAAAACATGATTGCAATTGATGACACCAGCAGCCTCTGCTTGCCATTGGAATTCAGCGAAAAATAACAACAAAGCACCTGTAGCCAGTGGCCGCCCGCACATGCATATGTGCGTGTGTGTAAGTGCATATAATGGATGGTCCGCTAGCTACAGTGCTGAAAATTAGATTATGACTACAGTCGACAGCAAAAGTTTAGGACTATCCTAAACATTCTCACCCCCCGTGACAAGTGTATATGTATATCAAGACTTAGGTTTAACATTACTCTCGAGGTAGGTTTCTGATGGGGCCAGTAAGAATGTAGCCAAGAGTGGTTGGATAGGCATAAACATCGCCTAGTCCAGTAGCCACCTTGCCTTCCCTTTGGAGAGCTGGATACACATCAGCGCCAAGCTCCAGATCGATTGGCGTATTAGAGCGTGGGTCCATATCTGCAAGGGTGTTATTGGTGAAGTCCTGGGTCGGGTCATCGATGATTGGAGCGGAGTAGGGTCGGGTCGGCAAATTGTCAGTTATTAAGGCGTTCACTCTTAACGCCCAGGTACTGTTGACATTTCGGGGCATCAGCCTGAAATGCGCAAACCGATTGCCACGATACGTGAATGAACGCAGACCAAGACGCCGATAAGTGGAGTAGGCAATGCGCGACATGGTGGATCCTTGGTTAACTAGGGCCCGAATAGAAGACCACCTGTCGACGCCGTCCTCCGATACCCGTACCGTAGCTGTGGGGACGAATACGATGTCCAGCTTGAGCGATCCATCATCCCGAATAGCTGATTCTAGACTGTTGTCTCATTGGGACGCTCCATGTAGAAGGGAATGGTGTCTGTAGTTGCAGTGTCGGCACCCGGTGATAGACGGACAATCGGGCGCTAAGTGGCTCCGTGCTAGGCAGTTGCGACAGTAACCACGACGTTCAACGGTCTCATAACGATGGAACGGGGTCAGGCCCCGAAACCTTGCGCAGGAGCTGAGCGCATGATCCTGTTGGCACAGCCCACAGGAATACTGCCAAGTGGTGGGTCTTCCATGCCTATCAACATGTCGTCGATTGCCCGAATGTTGCCGCACTGGTGAGGCTGCTGCTCTTTCACCATTCCTTCCTTGCCGACGTTCCCTCCCTCTCGAGCGCTCTTCTTCCGGCCGTGGTAAGTAGGCTGCCATATCTGAAAAGAGAAGGTTTGGAGGAGTACTTTGTTTTTGGTTAGAGGCGCAACAGCCTAGTCAGGCGGAAAAAAGTTTGACCAGTTTAGTTATGGGTCTACTCAGGGTACCGTGAGGGGTTCTAACGTCGACGACTCGTGTATTTTGGTCGGTTCCTGGATAAGTTTTTTCAACGCGGCCCATAACCCATTCAGTGGGAGGAAACCTATCGTCCCTGATAACGACTAAGTCATTTTCTCTAAGATTATCCTGCTGGTATTTCCATTTTGTTCTACGGTGAAGTTCTTTGAGGTATTCTGACTTCCAGCGCATGCAAAAATATTGAGAAACGATCTTGAGCCGTTTCCATCTATTTGCAAGGGTCAAGTCTTGGTCAGAAACGTTGGGCTCAGCTGGCGCAAGAATGGGTGTTCCGATAAGAAAGTGACCAGGAGTAAGCGGTGAAAAGTCGTTGGGGTCGTCACTAGCTGCACTCAAGGGTCGTGAATTCAAACAAGCTTCTATACGAGCTAATATTGTAGAAAGTTCCTCAAATGTAAAATTCATCTTTGGAATAAGTTTACGAAGGTGGGTTTTGAGAGATTTGACTCCCGCCTCCCACAGGCCACCCATATGAGGGGCGCCCGGAGGTATGAACCTCCACGTAAGATTTTGATATGCGTTTAGCTGTGAGACTTGATTCCGAAGAGTCTTGAAAAGCTCAAGGCGATCTTTTTTCAAAATGTCTGAGGCTCCCACGAAATTCTTCCCATTGTCGGAGTATATACATGAAGGGCAGCCCCGTCGGCCTATAAATCGTGAAAATGCGGCTAGAAAAGATTGTGAGGACAAGTCACTTGTGGCTTCCAAGTGAACGGCCTTGGTAGCAAAACAGACGAAAATACAAATGTAACCTTTCGTTATAACGCATGCACGTCCCGAATAGTTCTTTATATTGAAGGGTCCTGCGAAATCAACCCCAGTGTTATTGAAGGGTCTAGACAATGTAGTTCGCTCAGGTGGCAAGGAAGCCATGATCTGAGACTGCGAATGCTTTCGATACAAAATACAAGTTTTGCAGTTATGGATAACCTTTTTTACCAAAGGCTTTAATCTGAATATCCAGAATTCAGATCGCAAAACTCGGGTCATAAGTTGGTTTCCTCCGTGAAGAGTTATTCGATGAGTGAACTCTACTAAAAGCTGTGTGAGTCTGGCTTCATATGGTAAAAGAATAGGGTGTCTCTCATCGTACGTTAAAACGGGAGACTGTACAAGGCGCCCATTAGCCCGCATTAATCCATTAGAGTCTATGAATGGGTTTAGGGTCAGAAGGCTACTGCTGGAGGAAATTCTAGTGTTTTGTCGTAAATCATGATATTCGGGTGAGAAATAGTTCTGTTGAGTCATAATGAGTAGACGACGTTTTGCATCCTGAATTTCCTCAGCTGTAATCTCCAAAGATGAAACCCTAAGATGTGATCGATTAGAACCCGTATTTCGCCAAATACGCAAAGTGTAGGCTATCACCCTGTAGGCACGAGACAATGATGAAAATCTAATTAATGGGTCTTCAAAGGATGATGTAGCCAAGACTTTAACCGTCTTCCCTTCCAGGTTTGTGTCTTCAGGAACTTGAAAGGCTGGCCACCGATCTTTAGGCAAAATCAACCACTGCGGACCGTGCCACCATAAACTATGGTCTTGCAAGTCGGAAGGTGTGCAGCCTCTACTCGCAATATCCGCAGGGTTACTCTCAGAGTCTACATGGCGCCAGTTCTCATTGCCAACATTTTCCAGAATTTCTGAAACGCGGTTTCCCACGAATGTGCTCCAAGCGCACGGCGGTTTCCTAAGCCACGATAAAACAATTGTGGAATCTGTCCAAAATTGTGTCGTAAATTTCGAAATCTGAAGGTTTGTTATGGTTGCTGAAGCTAACTTCGAGAGCAGTACTGCTCCACATAGTTCGAGTCTCGGCAAAGAAATCTTTTTGATCGGGGCCACGCGGGTCTTTGCGGCTAAGAGAAAGGTGTCGGTTTGGTGGTTGTCATGCTCCACCCTTATATATAAGGCGGCTCCATATGCGCTCTCCGAAGCATCACAGAAACCGTGTACCTCGACCTTGGATCCAGGTGTGAAACGTATCCACCTTGGAATCTTAACCGATTCTATAGCCTCTGAGTTTTTAACAAAGTTCTGCCAATTTATCAGAGTTATTGACTTAAGCGCGTCATCCCAGTCGATTTTGTCTAGCCATACTTGCTGCATAACCAGCTTAGCTACGACAACAATTGGGGCCAACCACCCGCAGGGGTCAAACAGTTTCGCTATTGCCGATAGAACTTCTCTTTTTGTGTAAGATTGTCTAAATTCTCGTGAAGGTTGAGTAAGAGTGAAGTAATCCCCAGAAATATGCCATCTTATGCCAAGGGTCTTTGTTGAGGAGTCTTCAGATAGCTCCAGCCAATTTACGGGAAGCAGTTGTTCTGCCGGTAGATCCTGAATGACTTTGTGATTATTCGACGTCCATTTCATGAGTTTAAATCCAGCCGATTCCAAAGCAACGATTAACTCTTTTCTAGATGCAATGGCTTCTTCGAGTGTGTGGGCCCCGGCTAATACGTCGTCAACATACAGATGTTCTCGTATAATTTTTGACGCCAGTGGATATGTGTCCGTCACATCTTCCGCAAGTTGAAGAAGTGTCCGGATTGCAAGGAATGGTGCGCAATTTACTCCAAATGTGACCGTCAAGAGCTCAAAATCCTCAACTGGGTCTGTTGGAGATTTTCTAAAGAGTATTCTTTGAAACCGGGTCTGACTAGGGTCGAGAAGGATCTGTCTATACATTTTTGTGACATCCGCATTAAAAACATATTTGAAGAATCTCCACTTCAAGATTTGTAAAACAAGGTCTTGTTGCAAAATGGGTCCAGAAAACAAGTTATCATTGAGGCTTTTTTTATTTGACGAAGGACTTGACGCGTTGAAAACAACCCTAAGTTTCGTTGTGAGTCGGTCTGGTTTGATGACCGCATGATGTGGCAAATAGAAATTTGGTGTCTTGGATATTTCATTTGCAGAAATCTTCCTCATATGCCCAAGTTCTAGGTATTCGAGAATGGCGTTATCATATTGCTCCTTGATTTCTTGGGTCTTTTGAAGCTTCCTTTCCATTCTATAGAATTGTGCCATTGCGATATTCCTAGAATTTCCTACCTCTTCACAACTTTTAAAGGGGAGGGTCACAATGTACCTTCCATTTGAGTCGCGTCGAGTCGTTTTTCTGAAGTTTTGCTCACAAAACAGGTCTTCTTCTGACCTTAAAATCTTTTTTGGGGTCTCCTCCACCTCCCAAAAACGTGTCAAAATCTTTTCTATTGAGATTGTGTTGTGTAATAAGACTCGGCTAGCGTCCGAAGTCTCTTGTATGATGGGTCCTCCAATGATCCATCCAAAAACAGTATTTTGCGCTAAGAGCGACCCGATTGATTTCATAGGGGATCCAATATCGAAGATTAAGGGTCCTATATCCATTCCTATTAGAAGGTCAACCGGTTGGCTAATGTAAAATTTCGGATCCGCCAAATCAAGGTTGGCAACATCTCGAAGTTGTGCAAGGTCTAAATTCTGTGGAGGCAGATTAGAAGGCAGGGTCTTCAAAACGGGTGCCCACACCTCTAATTCGTAACAGGGGTCTAATCGTGAACGTAATGTAAAAAGACAAGTTTTCGTTGAGGTCTCCGCTACCATTTGGCTAAGCCCCGTGACATGAACTAAATTTCGCCTTGTCGACAGACTCAACTTGTTTTTCAATTTCTCCGAAATAAATGTAGATTGCGACCCAGAGTCAATGATTGCCCTGGCATCGTATAACTGTCCTCGCGATTCTATTTGAACCATGGCAGTGAACAATAGGGTCCCCCTAGGATGACGCTGGCAAATTTGGTTATTCTGGAGGGTCAAGGTAGTAAAGTTGTCATTTTCTAAGTTCGAAGTGGACTGTATAATTGTTGTTAGAGCTGCAGTACTGGTACTAGGACGTACTGCATCTCTCGCTGGGTCTTGACTGCTAGATTGGGTCTGAGTGCCTTTATGTAACATTGTGTGGTGTCGCGAGTTACATTCTCTACAAGTGAATCTACTTTTACAATCCTTTACCCCATGATTAGATGATAGGCAATTATAACACAAGTGAGAAATTTTTACAACGTGAATCCTGTCGTTCACATTCTTTTCTATAAACTTGGGACAATCTCGAATGAAATGTGCGGCCTTGCAAATTTGACAGCTCTGATCAGTTCGAGTTGTCGCTGATTGTGTCATCGTATTGTTGTCTCTTACCCTTGAACTTTGTGCTTTATGTGACACGTTTGTTTGAAAATTGTTCACAAATCTGTCTTTTTTCTGATTTTCATATTTATTTTGTGGCTGCCTGGAAAAGGTTGGCTTAATATTGCCCACAGACTCGAGAGTCTTGAATTTATTTGTCAAAAACTTATCGAAATTAGACCACGTCGGAAGAACTTTACAATCTTCCAATGAATTCTCAAAATCTTCCAAAAACGATCTTGGTAACTTTATTGAACAGAGGTATATTAGGATTGGGTCCCATCCCTTAACCTCTACGCTAAGTGTGTCTAGGGTCTGAATACAACTATTTACTGTGCGTTGCAATTTCTGAATTGAGTTGCTAGAGTCTGTGCTAACATTTGGCAGATTGAAAAGAATTTTTAGCTGCTCATTGACTTGCATCCGTTTATTTTCATAGCGGTCAGTCAAATTTGACCAAGCTCGTAGAAACCCGTCGTTAGTCAGAGGAACGTGACTGATGATTTCCCTTGCTTCCCCTGCAGTCTTCTGAGTGAGATGAAAAAGCTTCTCAACGTTGCTTAGTCTTGAATTTTTAATATATATGGCTGTGAAGAGATCTCTAAATGTCGGCCAGTCTGTGTATCCTCCCTTAAATGTGTCTGTATCGCACGGAGGGAGTCTTGAAACTGGCATGAAATCCATATCTTGGGGTCCTGGTGGCGGCTGAGAGTTTCGTTCCACCATCTCCTGGGCAGCCTGATCATTGAGTGCGTTAATTTCCGCGTTTAATGAGCTTATGACTCTCATGTAGCATTCCCGACCTTCCTTATAATGTGTCCGAAGCTTAGTCTTGTCTATGGGTGCCTCCTCTGAGGTCGCTGGCATATGATCCCGACAATCCATGTACGTTCTCTTGACATTGCTCCACAGAGAATTTAGTTCTACTCTCATAGCCTCAAGTACATGTACGTTATCCTCATATTTCGCAGCAGAGTATGTGCTGTCGAAATCTACCAAATCATTTATGCTATTTGCAAATTGCTCCCTTTTTGCCTTGTCCATTTTGTCTACAAGTTTCTTGCTTCAAACTTTATTCTTTACTACACAAAGTCAGAGAAGATAAAACAAAATGGTAATCTCAGTCAGTGTATGACCACCTTTCAGAAATGTACTTTTTGAAGGGTCAGATACCGATTTCAGGCACAAGAATGACAAATATACGCAAAAACGTCTTGCTCGTTTAGTAGTGGCGGATTGAAAAACAAACAGGTAATTCTTTCTGTAAATCCAGAAGAACGAGGGATATGAGGCCAGCGAGTCAAAAATATCAATCACAACACCAATTTCTTAAGCCCGGGTCTCGTGGGTGCTTTTTGTAAAATAATCCATATACAAACGAGAACCTTCTAAACAATGAGGTCCGATTCGCAAAACACACTCAAAACCGATAACTTAGTGCTTGAATACTAAAAGATTTTTCGGCAAATGTAGGCGTCTTAAAACAATTTTTTTCTTTTAAGGGTTTGGACAATGTAATTATAAGGCGGTTCCAAAGATTGTGTACGAAAAGCTAAAAAATATTTCTGATTGGACGAGTCTTGAGATCTGGAGCTGGGTCAGAAATGTAAAATTTCCGGTTTCAAACGATTCTTTCCCAATAACTTTATATACGCGGGTCAAACAAATTTTCATAAAAATCAAATTTGCACGGGTCAAACATACAAAATACACAGGGTCAGGCCAAAATGGAGATTTCTCTTGCAGCACCCAATATATTTCGTTGGCTTGTCGCGCCAAAAACGAAAAAACAATCTTGTACTCACTTTGTAATTTTGTTATGTGTGTGTGTATTATGTGAGGGTATACGCCTGCGTGTGTGTAAGGTGACGCTCTGTCTGTCCACTTGTTGGCGCTTATGTGCCTGCTTCCTTACCGTTGTAACGGAATTTTATTTCTGGCAAAGTCTTTAGAGTTCCTTATGTAGAACTGCGAGTTATTGCTTTTGTGTGTGTTTCTTTTTTTTGTACCGACACCGGACGCGTGTTTAATTGGTTTTGCACTAAATTTTTGCTCACAATGTTTTTCGCTCTAGCTTTGTTATTATTTTATTGTTAATATTTTTGTATGTTTAATTTGAACCCACATTCAAATATATGTACATAAATTTTCTTTATTTAGCACTCATTCAGTTTAAAATTTTCTTTGGTAAGTGTAATTGATTTTTTGTTGTTTTTTTTTTTTTTTTTTTTTTGCACAAAATGAAACTTTGTTAGGGTTAATTATTAAGTATTGAATTTCACCAGGTAAGCTCACGGTTCTTGATAGGGTAAGTATCACAGGTTTAATAGGTAAGTAAATTTATATATTTCTCTTTTTTTTCCGTGTAGTAGGTAAGTAGCACCGATTTTCACCAAGTACATATGTTTTTTTCCTTTTGTTTGAATTGTTTAAAATTTATTTAAAAATTTACCAAAAAAAATCACTTCTGGACTAAATCACTTTGGACTCCGTACATTCGTTTTACCAACAAATTCACTTTTTCGGTTCGAAGGACCATAATGTTCTGTGACAAACCTTTTGCTCCTTGTATTTATGTTGCCTTCTAGATTGACAAGAGGTAGATTTAAACTTCACCTTCCAGTTTTATTGTTGCCAAAAATTCAAAAGAAATTTCACTTAGGTTAAGTAACAATTTGTGCAATACTAATTTTAAGGTAGGTTTTAGGCTTCATATATTTAACTTGATTTCGGTAAGTATTTAATTTCTCGTATGTATGTTTCCTTTTATTTTTAGGTTAAGGTAAGTATTTTAAGCATGTAATTTTAGGTAGATAATTTTAGGTAAATAACTTTAGATAAGTACAAACAAGTAAAAGCGTGCTAAGTTCGGCCGGGCCGAATCTTATATACCCTCCACCATGGCTCGCATTTGTCGAGTTCTTTTCCCGGCATCTCTTCTTAGGCTAAAAAGGATATAAGAAAAGAGTTGCTCTGCTATTAGAGCGATATCAAGATATGGTCCGGTTCGGACCACAATTAAATTATATGTTGGAGACCTGTGTAAAATTTCAGCCAATTCGTATAAGAATTGCGCCCATTGGGGCTCACGAAGTAAAATAGAGAGAACGATTTATATGGGATCTGTATCGGGCTATAGACCGATTCAGAACATAATAAACACGTTTGTTGATGGTCATGAGAGGATCCGTCGTACAAAAGTTCAGGCATATCGGATAATAATTGCGATCTCTAGGGGTCAAGAAGTCAAGATCCCAGATCGGTTTATATAGCAGCTATATCAGGTTATGAACCGATTTGAACCTTATTTGAGACAGTTGTTGAAAGTAAAAATAAAATACGTCATGCAAAATTTCAGCCAAATCGGATAGGAATTGCGCCCTCTAGAAGCTCAAGAAGTCAAATTCCCAGATCTGTTTATATGACAGCTATATCAGGTTATGGACCGATTTCAACCATACTTGGCACAGTTGTTGGACACATGACAAAATACTTCGTGCAAAAACTCATTCAAATCGGATAAGAATTGTGCGCTCTAGAGGCTCAAGAAGTCAAGACCCAAGATCGGTTTATATGGCAGCTATATCAGGTTATGAACCGATTTAAACCATACTTAGCACAGTTGTTGGGTATCATAACAAAACAGGTCGTGCGAAATTCCATTCCAATCGGATAAGAATTACGCCCTCTAGAGGCTCAAGAAGTCAAGACCCAAGATCGGTTTATATGGCAGCTATATCAGGTTATTGGCCGATTTAAACCATACTTGACACAGTTGTTGGATATAATAACAAAACACGTGGTGCAAACTTTCATCTTAATCGGATAAGAATTGCGCACTCTAGAGGCTCAAGAAGTCAAGACCCCCGATCGGTTTATATGGCAGCTATATCAGGTTATGGACCGATTTGAACCACACTTGGCACAATTGTTGGATATCATAAGAAAACATGTCGTGCAAAATTTCATATCAATCGGATAAGAATTGCGCACTCTAGAGGCTCAAGAAGTCAAGACCCAAGATCGGTTTATATGGCAGCTATATCAAAACATGGACCGATATGGCCCATTTACAATACCAACCGACCTACACTAATAAGAAGTATTTGTGCAAAATTTCAAGTGGCTAGCTTTACTCCTTCGGAAGTTAGCGTGCTTTCGACAGACAGACGGACGGACGGACGGACGGACGGACGGACGGACGGACGGACGGACGGACGGACGGACGGACAGACGGACGGACATGGCTAGATCGACATAAAATTTCACGACGATCAAGAATATATATACTTTATGGGGTCTCAGACGAATATTTCGAGTAGTTACAAACAGAATGACGAAATTAGTATACCCCCCATCTTATGGTGGAGGGTATAAAAATTCACAATTTTAGGTTTATTAACAATGTGCAATATAGCTTTAAGTAGTTCAAATTTGTAGCAAGTATTTTGGTTGATTAAATATTTTTCACTTTGTCTAGTTCTTTATGTGTTTTATTTTAACTTATATACTTCTACTTTTCCTTATGTTCATTTCTATTTACTTTTCTTGGGTTCACTGCACTTTAACTTCTTTTATATATGCATGTATGTATGTACGTATGTTATTGTCACGGGGGAGCTATCGAGGCGAACGATTAGATGAACAGAAAAACATTAAAAACATGATTGCAATTGATGACACCAGCAGCCTCTGCTTGCCATTGGAATTCAGCGAAAAATAACAACAAAGCACCTGTAGCCAGTGGCCGCCCGCACATGCATATGTGCGTGTGTGTAAGTGCATATAATGGATGGTCCGCTAGCTACAGTGCTGAAAATTAGATTATGACTACAGTCGACAGCAAAAGTTTAGGACTATCCTAAACAGGGTCTCAGACGAATATTTCGAGTAGTTATAAACAGAATGACGAAATTAGTATACCCCCCATCCTATGGTGGAGGGTATAAACATTTGTGGAAATTTTGTCTTTAGGAAAAATTTAAATGAATTTTGTCTTTAGGAATAACTGTGGTAAAGCATTTTCTTTAAAAATATTACGCTCAAATATTGTCTTTAGAAAAAATTTCATTGCAATTGAACTTAAGAAAAATAATTTTGAGGTGGTCCTGGTCTGATCAAAATTGTTTTTTCCGTAAAATATAATAAGCATTAAATTTTGTTATATAAAAAAATTTTACTAACATTTTGTGTTTAGAATACATTTAATTTAATTTTTTTCTAAAGACAAAATTATTTTGGTGGGGGCTCGGATCTCGGATATAAAAGGATTTTTAAATCGTCAATACCCTATATCGGGGGATCGGTCTATAGGGCAGCTATATCCAAATATAGTCCGATATAAACCCCACTTCACAGAAATAGATAGGGGTGTACCAGAACTCTTTGTGAAGACTTTAAGTCTGGAGATCGCTCTATATAGCGGCTACATATATACTAAAAATCGATTTTATGAGATCAGAAGGTCAGGTTTATATACAGAGAATGCGAAATCATCAAAAATTTATTGGAGATTGTTTTTATACCCAAGATATCTGAAAAATTATAAATATCCAGCTTTTGGGTATAAATGTGTACCTTTTGGGTATTTACCCAACGCACATCTCTAGTCATAAACCGTAAGCGTTAGACATTTCATCGTATTTGTAGGGTTTTATGAGCTCTATATATAAAAAACAAGTTAAAGCGTGCTACGTTCGATCGGTCCGAATTTTGGAAACCCACCACCATGGATTTTACTAAAAATTTATACAAAATATATTTAGTTGTAGGGCATAATTTTATTCTATATACCAAACTTCTGTCAAACAAGCAAACATAAATGCTTCTACAAACCGAACAAGGATGATCGAGAGACCGGTTAACATTGGAGCTACATCGGGTTATTGACCGATTTGGACCGTACTTGACACAGTTGTTGAAAGTCATAACAAAACACTACATGCCCAGTTTCAGCCAAATAGGAAAAAATTGCGGGTTCATTCAGGTTATAGACCGATTCGGACCGTACTTGGCACAGTCAGAAGTCATAACAGAATACTATTTGCAAAATTTCCGCCAAATCGGGCAAAAATTGCGGCTATCAGGGGCTCAAGAAGTCAAATACGGCTAGCTTTGCGCGTTCGACCGCTATCGTGATTTCGACCGACAGACGGACATGATCAAGAGAGACGATCAAGAATATATATACCTTTTGGGGTCTTGGACGAATATTTCGAGATGTTACAAACGGAATGACTATATTAGTATACCCCCATCCCCAAGTTTTGCATACTTATTAGAAAACACCTCAATATTGACTATGTAAAGTTTCGTGCATCTTTATCAGCTCAAAAGTTCCACAATTGTTTCCAAGATATTTCGATTTGGGAACACTGTGGGACGGTTAATTCATTTGAGCCCTTGAAATCGACCGGATCGAATGGATATCGCCTGACATGCTAGAGAGGCGGGGCCGTATGCCATGTGGCTTCTGTGGAGGAATTTACGGGCTTGTGAATAGCTTGGGTTTGTATCGGTCCTATGTTAAGAGGCGTCAAACTACTCAATGTTCCGAATTTTAGCGAAATCGACTAAAACATAAAGCTTTTACGGGCTTTAGACCCTCTATCTGGAGATCGGTCTATATGGCAGCTATACCTAAATATAGTCCGATTGGATCCATATTTAAGTCTGATATCAAGAGACTTAAGATACACTGTTTCAGCGAAATCGAGTAATAAATAAAGCTTTCATGGGCTTCAGGCCCTTTATCGGCAGATGGATATATATGGCAGCTGTATATAAGTGTAGTCCGATATGGACCATATTTAGGTTGTCATCAAATTGTCATCATTCTGTCTATTTTTGAATTCAATCGAATTACCACTTTTGTCACCGTTAAGCACCTTCAGGCCCTTATCGGCAGATGGATATATATGGCAGCTGTATATAAGTGTAGTCCGATATGGACCATATTTAGGTCAGATGTCGGCAGGCCTAAAACTACTCACTGTTTAAAATTTCAGCGAAATCGGATAAAAAGTTAAGCATTTATGGGCATTAGGCCTTTTATCGGAAAACCAGTCTATATAGCAGCTATATCCAAATATGGTCCGATTTGGCCCGTTCAAGAAAGACGTATCTGTACTAAATTTCAGATCAATATCTCAATTTTTGAAGGCTGTGGAGTGATTGCAACAGACGGGCGGACAGTCGGACAGACACACGGGTATTGTTAAATCGTCTTAGAATTTTACGACGATCCGAAATATATCGGATCGGAAATTGATATTTCGATGTGTTGCAAACGGAAGGGCTGAATGAATATACCCCCTATCCTACGGTGGTGGGTATAAAAATAAACAATTAAACAAACAGATACAAATAAATTTTTATATATAGAAGATAGACTAGCTGAACCCGGCCCGCTTCGCTGCGTCTTTTTTTACACCATATGAAATATAACTTTCTTTTCAATTACACTTCTTTGCATTCACTTCGTTAGCCTTATATTGTGCGGTCATATTTTTATAGAACTTTTAGACCATTGTGGAACCATGTCCCAGGGTAGAAGGGTTAAAAAAATAAAAGTGCAAACAGTTAAATTTAAGTTCCTATATTTTATTTATTCGAAGGACAGACAACTTGTCGAAACAGTATTGGAAACATATGATAAACTTTGAACACTCTGCTGTACCTCTCGGAAGACTTTGCTATTCAAATAATTAATATCCCCCAATAGATGGCGTTGAATTTGTTGTTGGTGATAGTCGTTGTCAATTCTCATCAAATTGTCATCAAATTGTCATCATTCTGTCTATTTTTGAATTCAATCGAATTACCACTTTTGTCACCGTTAAGCACCTTCGGCTTACCCATGGCATAAATATCAGTATAATAGTTGCGACAACTGTAAAATTATCCATTTGAGACTTCAGTGCAAAAACTTACGGCCTAGACCACTAACTTTTTTTTCTGTTTATACCCTACACCATAGGATGGGGCGTAAACTAATTTTGTCATTCCTTTGTAATACATTCAACTATTCCTCAGAAACCCCACAAAGTACATATGTATATTCGTGATAGTCTTGACATTCTAAGTCAATTTAGCCATGCCCGTCTGTCGAAAACAAGCTAACTTTCGAAGGGATAAAGCAAGGCGCTTGAAATTTAGCAGAAATACTTCCAATTAGTGTAGGTCAGTTGAGATTGTAAATGGGTCATATCGGTCCATGTTTTGATATAGCTGCCATATAAACCGATCTTGGATCTTTAACTCTTGAGCCTCTAAACGCCGCACATCTTATCGAATTTAGTATAAGACATTTTGTTATGACTTCCAACATCTGTGATAAGTACTGTCCAAATCGGTTTAAAACTTGATATAGTTCCCATATAAACCGATTTCGGATCTTGGCTTTTTGAACCTCTTGAGTGAGCAGTTACAAGCAAGCAACAACTATTCATATACGATTTGCCTAAACATTATTTTACCGACATCTCCTATGACCGTTGACATACGTGCCAAATATGGTCTGAATCGGTCCATAACCTGATATAGCTCCCATATGAACCGATCTCCCGATTTTAATTCTTGAGCCACTATAGGGCTTCTACTATGGTCTCCAACATCTAAACCAAGTATGGTCCGAATCGGTCGATAACCTGAAACAGCTCCAATAACTTTTTATCCATTATCCTATAATTTTATTACTTATCCTGTTTGCCTATAAAAATATATCGGCAAAAAAATGACAAATGAGATCCATCGTGGAAGGTACATAAGATTCGGACCGGCCGAACTCTGCACGCTTTTACTTGTTGTCACACAAACTTTTTTTGTCACTCGATTTGTTCGCCAAGTCATTGTAAAAAGCTGATTTTATAAAACGAAAATAGCTGTTTTCAATGACGTGGCGAACGAATCGAATGACAAAAAAATTTTTCTAGAAAAAGTAGGCTAATAGCTTCGATTCTGTGGACGTTCGGTGAGCCTTCTCCTCTAACCGTTAAGCACAAAATTGGAATTTCATTATCGTCCAATAAACCTATTTTAGGGTGTTTTACGGTCGGGGCGGCCCCCCAATTACATGGACCCAATTACATTTTCTGATGTAAAATTCGTATTCTACTTCTGAATACCTTTCATTTGAGTCCCATATTGTAACGATCGGTTCACTTTTATTTTTACGCTGATCTAGAATATATATATATATTTTATAAGGTCGGAAATGGATATTTCGATGCGTTGCAAACGGAATGACAAAATGAATATACCCCCATCCTTCGGTGGTGGGTATACAAATATGGTCGTCCCATCCCCGATAAGCCCCCCAAATCGGAATAGTACTCAATCATAGCTTGATGAAACTCAAAGGAAATTCATTTGAGAGCAGATTACGAACATGACATTAAACTTTTGTCCAAGGACACTGTGTGATTTATTTAATGTGTGGGGCACAAATACCCCCAAAATTATAACGTTCAGCGTGGTATAAGGAGTTGCAAAATTAACGTTAAGATTGTAACCATTTTTAGCTCATCCATAGACAAGACGAAATGACTTGCTAATGGGCAAAACTTATTTGTTCAATATATATAGACTGGCAAACTAGTGCTTTACCACAGAAAATCGTTTAATATGGCAATTTGATTTGATTTAAAACAAGTAAAAAGGCATTAAGTTCGGCCGCGCCGAACTTTGGATACCCAACACCTCGGGATAACTTATGCACCCAATTTCGACACGGATATTGAGTGGGCTAATAAATATAAGTCACTGTTGAATTTCGAATTTCAAATGTCAACATAATCGGGTAATAAATAAAGCTTTTATGAGCTACAGACCCCTAATCGGCACATCGGTCTATATGACAGTTATATCTAAATACAGTCCGATCTTTACCATATTTGGATCGGATAGCGGGTGGCCTAAAACTACTTACTGTTTCAAATTTCAGCGAAATCGAGTTAAAAATAATTGCTTTAGACCCTTTATCGGGATATCGGTTTGTATAGCAGCTAAATATATCTAAATATAGTCCGAGCCGAACCATATTTAGGACGAATGTCGGGAGATCGATTTATATGGGAGCTGTATCGGGCTATAGACCGATTCAGACCATAATAAACACGTATGTTGATGGTCATGAGCGGATCCGTTGTACAAAATTTCATGCAAATCGGATAATATTTGCGACCTCTAGAGGCTCAAGAAGTCAAGATCGCAGATCGGTTTATATGGCAGCTATATCAGGTTATGAACCGAATTGAATCATACTTAACACAGTTGTTGGATATCATAACAAAACATGCCGTGCAAAATTTCATTCCAATCGGGTAAGAATTGCGCTCTCTAGAGGCTCAAGAAGTCAAGACCCAAGATTGGTTTATATGGCAGCTATACCAGGTTATGGACCGATTTAAACCATACCTAACACAGTTGTTAGAAGTGATACTAAAACACTATGTGCAAAATTTCAGTCAAATCGGATGAGAATTGCGCCTTCTAGAGGCGCAAGAAGTCAAGACCCAAGATCGGTTTATATAGCAGCTATATCAAAACATGGACCGATATGGCCCATTTACAATACCAACCGACCTACACTAATAAGAAGTATTTGTGCAAAATTTCAAGCGGCTAGCTTTACTCCTTCGGAAGTTAGCGTGCTTTCGACAGACAGACGGACGGACGGACGGACAGACGGACGGACATGGCTAGATCACCATAAAATATCGCGACGATCAAGAATATATATACTTTATGGGGTCTCAGATGAATATTTCGAGTAGTTACAAACAGAATGACGAAATTAGTATACCCCCTTCCTATGGTGGAGGGTATAACAAAGCTTTTATGGGCTTCAGACCCTTAATCGGGAGATCGGTCTATATGGCAGCGATATCTAAATACAGTCCGATCTGAACGATATTTGAGTCCTATATTGGGAGGCGTAAAACTACTCAATGTTTCAAATTTCAGCGACATCGGTTAAAAATAAAGCTTTTGTGGGCTTTAGACCCTTTATCTGGAGATCGGTCTATATGACAGCTATACCTAAATATAGTCCGATTCGATCCATGTATAGGGCGGATATCAGGAGGCTTAAGCTTACCCTCTGTTTCAAATTTCATCGAAATCGGGTAATAAATAAAGCTTTTATGGGCTTCAGACCCTTTATCGTCAGATCGTCATATATGGTAGCCAGGGATGTAACCAGGGGGGTTTTGTCTACAGAAAAATATTAAATTAAATTTATTCTAAAAAAAAATTCATCAATATTTTTTATAATGACAAAATGTTATAATTATAATATTTTACAAAGACAACATATTGATGAGGCCAGGGCCGCCTTAAAACTATTTTTTTAAGGACAATACTGTAATGAAAATCTTAGTAAAAACAAAATTTTAATGACATTTTTCTATAAAAATGTTGATGATATTTTTCTAGTGACAAAATTTCAGCGTAATATTCTCCTATGACAAAACTTCAGAACGGGCCAGACCTCTCTCGAAGTTACTTTTTAAAGATAAAATATCTTTAAAACTTTCTAAAGACAAATTTTTATAAAAAAAAATTTATAAAAATTTCCTATGCTTACATTTTAATGATTTTTTTTAAGGACAAAATTACAGCAAAATACTCTCTAAAGACAATCTAACCTCTAGAATAGTTTTTAAAACCAAAATTTAAATTTTGCATAAATATTTTTAAAGTCCTTTTATTATGCTTATCCCAAACAACATTTTCCCAGACATTTTTCAATAGACAAAATTTCAATAAATATTTTTAAAACCAAAATTTTAACCCATTACGACTGACCCTCGATTCCATTGTCCGATTTTGATGAAATTTTATCTCTATATATAAAAAAAATTGGCATGTATGTGGGTCTGTGGGTATCAAATTCGGTCAAAAAATTTTGACTCTTTGGAGGGTGTCTTGGTGAAGAGGTGATGCCCTAAATACATGATCCTAAATTTTGATATCAAATTCGTATTCTACTCAAAAATACCTTAATTTTAGCCCCATTTTGCGATGGTCACTAAAAAATTGATGCTTGTGGGGTATTTTGGGAAAGGGGTTAGCCCCCAGAAAATTGGTCCCGAAAGTGTGTATCAATTCTTGCTCTAGCCCCTAATACCTTTATTTTAAGCTCCACATTAACATGGTTGGAAAATATTCGCGATTTAGGGGTGTTTTGGGGATTGGGGTGGTCCCCCAAACACTAAGCCCGGAAAATATATTAGCAGCGTGTTCTATTCTCATATATATATCATTTATTTGAACCCCATATTGCCATTGGCCTCAAAATTAGATACCAAATTCGTTTTCTAATCTCATTTAAACTCCTTATTGCAAAAGTCAGCAAATATGTCCGGTTTGGTATATTGGCCCTAAAAACTATAAATATTTAGTTCCATTTTCTTTAAGACCCAAATTGACTTGGTGAGCAAATAGGTCCTATTTGGGGGTTGTTATGGTAGTGGGACATCCCCTAGACAGTTGGTCCCTTATATTGATATCAGATACGTGGTCTACTCCCAAATACCTTTAATTTGAGCCCCGTCTTGGGGGGTGTTTTGGGGGATGGGCGGCCACTGAGTGAGTTGACCTTGAAAATATATCGGATTCGTGTTCCAATTTAAAAACGCTCTTATTTGAGCCTCATATTGCCAAAGTCAGCAAATACTTACTATTTGGGTGGTGTTGTGGGGGTGGGGTGGCCCCATAGACACTTTTCCCAAAGATTGATATCAGATTCGTGCTTTACTCCCAATGACCTTTCATTTGAGCCCCATATGGGTATGGTCGTAAATTTGTCCCCTTTTGGGGGATGTTTTTGGGGAAAGGCGGCCCCCCAAACACTTGGTCCCATATTTGGATATCAGATTCTAATTCTATACTCAAATAACTTTTATTCAAGCCCCATATTGCCTTGGTCAGTAAATAAGTCCTGTTTGGGGATGTAGTGGACACCTAGAAACGTGGTCCCACATTTGGATCTTATATTCGTATTATACTCTCAAATACCTTTCATTTGAGTCCCATATTGCCATGATCGGTAAATATGTCCGATTTAGGTGTGTTTTGGTGGTTGGGTGGTGTTGTGGGGGTGGGGGTCGTATTCTACTCGCATTTGTCGAGTTCTTTTCCCGGCATCTCTTCTTAGGCAAAAAAGGATATAAGAACAGATTTGCTCTGCTATTAGAGTGATATCAAGATATGGTCCGGTTTGGAACACAATTAAATTATATGTTGGAGACCTGTGTAAAATGTCAGACAATTCGAATAAGAATTGCACCCTTTGGGGGCTCAAGATATAAAATAGAGAGATAGATTTATATGGGAGCTATATCGGGCTGTAGACCGATTCAGACCATAATAAACACGTATGTTGATGGTCATGAGAGAAACCGTCGTACAAAATTTTAGGCAAATCAGATAATAATTGCTGCCTCTTGAGGCTCAAGAAGTCAAAATCCCAGATCGGTTTATATGGCAGCTATATCAGGTTATTAACCGATTTGAATCATACTAGGCACAATTGTTGGATATCATAACAAAACACATCGTGCAAAATTTCATTCCAATAGGATTAGAATTGAGCACTCTAGAGGCTCAAGAAGTCAAGACCCAAGATCGGTTTATATGGCAGCTATATCAAAACATGAACCGATATGGCCCATTTACAATACCAACCGACCTACACTAATAAGAAGTATTTGTGCAAAATTTCAAGCGGCTAGCTTTACTCCTTCGGAAGATAGCGTGCTTTCGAGAGACAGACAGACGGACGGACGGACACACGGACGGACATGGCTAAATCGACATAAAATGTTTTGATATAGCTGCCATATAAACCGATCTTGGGTCTTGACTTCTTGAGCCTCTTGAGTGCGCAATTTTATCCGATTGGAATGAAATTTTGTACGACGGATTCTCTCATGACCATCAACATACGTGTTTATTATAGTCTGAATCGGTCTATAGCCCGATACAGCTCCCATATAAATCGATCTCTCTATTTTACTTCTTGAGCCCCCAAAGGGGGCAATTCTTATTCGAATTGGCTGACATTTTACACAGGTCTCCAACATATAATTTAATTGTGGTCCGAACCGGACCATATCTTGATATCGCTCTAATAGCAGAGCAAATCTTTTCTTCTATCCTTTTTTGCCTAAGAAGAGATGCCGGGAAAAGAACTCGACAAATGCGATCCATAGTGGAGGGTATATAAGGTTCGGCCCGGCCGAACTTAGCACGCTCTTACTTGTTCATCCTCATAATTTTGTAGCAGAGTTATTTTAAGACAAGTTTCTAAATTCGTAAATTGTTGGTACTTTTTTAGTACCTAAATGTAAAATTTTCCAAAAACTCTTCTAATCTGTAATGTCCCGCTTGGGAATGGATGAATTTATATTGAGTTTGATCATCTTAAAATCTATCTAGAAAGTAGGACTGTGGGAGCCATTGAAAGACTAGCAGTCAGCCGGGTGGGGTGAGTTCGGATCCTCCTCTAAATAGATCTGATTCCATTACAAGTCATTATTATAGACTCCCGATAAACCAGTTTGAACTTTATATGGACTGCTCTGATTATATACAAAAGATCCCCCAATATAATCATAGATATAACTAGATTTGATAGTGAGAGGATATACTTTGGAAAACAATTTGTTAAATTCTCTCAAGATGCTCTGAGGGATGCCTCATTACCCTCGCCAACCTTCGTTCTATGTGGCATGAAATTAATCTCTATAGAACCCCAAATACAACCTTCCACCTCAGTGGCTTAGCAAGAAAACTTTAGCAAGAACTCTAGTGATTCATATTGAAATATTTATTTCTAAAATTCATAAAAAAAACTTTTACGGCTATTTTAACCTAGAACTTAGTAGAAATATTCACATGATAAATTCCAGTAGGAAAAATAATTCATATGATCTTAAATATATCAGGGAAATATGTTGGCCCTTAAGGGGCTAAGAAACTAATCTCATTGAATGTAAAAGATACAAAAATACTCCCAACAAGATATAAAAAAAAAGAAAAAAAAATGTGCGGTTTAGGAGACTATGAGAGAATCATTTATCAATGAATTTTGTTTTGATCTCCTCAATGGTGCGTAAAAATGAGCAATAGGTGGAATGTAAGTGAAACAATACAAGTGATAAAAAAAATACTATGTTGTCTCATTGTCTACCATCCACATGGGGGAAAAAAATCAATGCAAAGCAAAAAAAAAACAATTTACAACAAATAAACAGGTTACATTTGACTTACCACACATCTCAAATTTGAAGAAGGCCTTCTGCAGAATTGGAGCGGGTTTTTTCTTTTGTTGTTTCAGATGATCGTGTTGCTATGTAAATATGAAGAAATTTGCATTGATTTTAAAGGGAGTGCATGTACCTATAACTAATGATAATTAATTAGCACTAAGAATAAGGAAAAATATGATAATGAAGCTCATGATACTTAAACGAAACCCAGCTTAGGTTGGGTTGTTGATAAAATGCTTTGTAGAACGCTCATGTAAAGGGTACGTCCATGGGTGTGACAGCTATTTTTCCTTAATGTTGCGGCGATAAAATTATATAATTTCATGTGATTGTCGGGACTGTCTGCACTGGTATCGATGGTGAGTTGCAAGTTAGGAAGGGAAGAATTTACGAAGTGCCCACATTATACAATGGAAACTGGGTTCCTCCTCATGTTAGAGGTGCATTCTCGGATTTTAGAGGTTTATCTTCGCATGTTGGTGGCTTATATTCGGATGAAGGTTTTATGAGGATAGATGTCGCAGTTTTACGAGCTTAGCTGTTGGACAAAAGGCACCTTAAAGTGTGGCGTAATTACGTCTGTGCGTTGCCTCCAATGGATAATTATAAATTATCAGAAAAGCAAACTGGTCATAGGAAATTCTGATTTTGGTGATGTTGCTACCAAAACATGGCTTGCAATCGCATGTAACCTCTTACGTCAGACAAATGGTAGCTTTTCGCTTATAATAGAAGGGCACATGTGGCTCGAAAATACTTTGATGAGGGATGTTAGGAATTTATTTAACCATTTTCTATGGGCCACATCTATATACACGTGTTGCACATTTTCTTCGGTTTAGTCGCTTTCTTCCAGCTTTCTAATATAACAGACTTTTAGAAAATTTCACAAAATCGACTTCTTCAAGCTAATAGGAGTTATAGGTGTTATTGTTTCCCTAGGAACCTTATAAAAATCGATGTTTCCTCCTGGTTATAGTAACTTGCGAGTATACGCTTACCCTGTGGGTAAGGCATCTCAAAGAAAAATGTGGTCTCCTCTCGAAAGTGATATATATGGGATGGCACCGTAAATGATTTATTTAGGCTTTCCACTGTTCTTTTAAATTTAAAATCGCGAATATTGAATTAAAATAAGGGAATTCTAGATTCCAAAGATTTTTTGATTTCTTTACGAGAAAGATTTAAGTTGTGAACTCTTCAAAAGTCGCAGCTAATCGGAAGAACTAAAAATAGCGTGGTTTGTTCGTAACCTTTTCTTCTGCTCACTTAACACCGATAAATCTTTGGTTTTTTCCCTAAGCGTAGTTGCCACTTTCGATAATATGTGGTGAAAATATATGCGAGAAAAAAAAATTATAGCAAAACCCGGTTTTACGTCAATTTATCCTTTAATCCGTATTTATTTAAAAATAACCAAAAAAAATAATTAAAACAATATAAAAACCAACGTACTAAAATATTTTAAGATTTGTTGACTGAATGAAATTTGATGCAAATGACAAAAAAAACTACTGACAATTATATGACTGTCTGTTTGCGGTACCATACGAAACTCTTTAACAGTGGGCTAAGCGACAAAACTACTAATGAATAAAAGCAGAGTGAAAAAAAAACAAAGCAGATAGATAATTCCTCTCCCTGTTTGCACTGTGACAGTTACCATGTGTATCTTCATAGTGGAGAACAAATGTGAACTGAGAAATGTCTCAAATAGAAAAAAATTTGGATGATTAATAGGGTGGTCTGTATTTCACTTGAAAGAAAAAAATTATCCGAACCATAAAAATAACGCCATTACAAATCGCATAATTCTGGTTTAAATTTCAAACAGGAATTAGGAGAAAAAAGCGTTATTTCCTAATATCCTTTGCGTGGAAGGTGCCTATTAATTTGCCATCTAAGTCCTCGAGAATATAATAATGACTTCCGACCTTCTCACGCACGCGGCATTTTATAAATAATGGAGATAACTTAGCGTTAAAACCGCGTTCAAAATTGCTCTGAGCAAAATTTCTGCGCAGGACTTCATCGCCAACATTGAAAGACTCATATCTGACCCGTAAGTTATATTGCCTCTCGTTCCTTTCAAACGCCTCCTTCAAACATTTCCGCAATTTCGTTCTAATGACCTGGAGTTGGTCATCGCGTGACAGCTTGACTGTAGGCTCATCCAAAAGAGAAAATTGTCTCATCAAACCATAAGATGAGGCATGGGTGACCATGTCAAACCCAAAGACAGCGTGATAAGGTGAACATTGGATCGTCTGGTGACAAGAATTGCGAAGTGCACAGCTTATGAAGCTCAACTTTTCGTCCCACTGACGATGATCATCTTTCAAATAGGCCCTGATTCCAGCTATAAGTGACCTATTTACCCTCTCAGAGGCGTTAGCCTGTGGCGAGTAAAGGGCAGTATACGTGTGATTAATTCCATATGAAGTGAAAAAGGCATTTAGTTCGTTAGCCCGGAACTGGCTGCCGTTGTCGCTGACAATAGTTTCTGGAATGCCATAAACATGAAAAATGTCTTTCAACAGAAAATTCTGTATACATGATGAGGTGAACTTTTTGAGTGGGAAAAGCCAATGAAATTTCGTGAGATGGTCAAGCACTATAAGAATTCCTATGTATCCCGTCTTGCTACGTGGATAAGGCCCTAAGATGTCTATGTATAGACGTTGAAAAGGACGAATCGTAATTATCTGCCCGCCCATCGGAGGTTTTAAGACCATATTGGGAGCTTTAGTAGATCTACAGATGTCGCACTGCCGTATATAATTCCGGACGTCTCGCACCAGACCTGGCCAATAGAAATTACGTCTGATCAGCTCAATGGTCTTAAACATGCCACCATGCGCAGAAATAGGAACATCATGTGCCCTCCTAATAACATCCTGACGAAGTCTAAATGGTATCCATAGTTTCCAACTTAGCCCTTCCTGCTCCTCATCGCCGGAATAATGGTCCGTACGGTAATAAACGAATTTATCAACGATCTTCACGTCAGGAAATGTACTAGCATTCCGTAAAATCTTCTCCTTCAAGTCCGTATAATCCTTATCATCAAAGAACTCAGAATCTAAGTCCACCTCTGGCTCAACAACCTCCAGAGATGAGATATCGTCACAGTGAATCCTAGACAAAGCATCCGGGACAACATTATCTCGACCCCTTCTGTGGCTTATGGAGAATCTATAAGGCTGGAGTTTAAAAACCCACCTAGCCAACCTACCGCTAAGGTCCGGTTGCTTCATAAGCCACAGGAGGCTAGAATGATCTGTTATAACTTCAAAATCTTGAAGTTCAAGATAACAGCGAAATTTCTTTATTGCCTCTACAGCGGCCAAGCACTCACGCTCGGTGACGCTGTAGTTGCGCTGTGCCGAGTTGAGCTTCTTGCTCATAAAAGCTATGGGTTTTTCCTCTCCGTTGTCGTCCAGTTGAACCAGGACGGCCCCTATACCTGTATCGCTGGCATCGCAATGCAGATAAAACTTCCTATTAAAGTCCGGGTTGGTCAAAATGGGCGCAGAAGTCAGTAGCGTCTTAATCCTATTAAAAGCCGTCTGGGCTTCATCTGTCCAGGCAAACTTCCTCTTAGTAGACAGAACGTCAGTTATAGGCGAAACCTCTGAGGAAAAGTTCTGGATGAATCGTCTATACCATCCAGCCAATCCCAAAAAGCCTCTTACCTGCCTGAGCGTTTTTGGAATTGGCCAGTTGGTAATCGATGATATCTTTTCGGGGTCTGCCGTGATGCCACCGTTTCCTAAAATGTAGCCTAAATAATTAACCCTCGTCACACAGAAGCTGCTTTTCGAAACGTTAAGCGTTAAATTCGCCTTCCGAAATTGGGAAGCAATTCTGTTAAGGATTTCAAGGTGGGTGTAAAACTCGTCCGATACAACAACAAGGTCGTCAAGGTAACCAAAAACGCAATGTCTTAAATCCGGGGGAATAATTTCATCCATCAGGCGACACATGGTTTGGGGTGCATTGCAGAGCCCAAATGGCATAACCACGAATTGGTACAATGGTCTGCCTGGTATGGTGAAAGCCGTCAGTTCCCTCGATTTATCATCCAAGGGAATTTGCCAGAAGGCGTCCTTTAAATCCAATTTGGATATAATATTAGCCTTCGGAAGCCTGGCAAAAATTCCCTCGATGTTGGCCAACGGATATGCATCCTTTTTAGTCACCGAATTAAGTTTCCGGGCGTCTAGACACAACCTCACTTTATTAGGCTTAAGGACGAGCCGCATAGGCGAGCTCCAAGCCGATGATGACGGTTCAATTACCCCTAGTTTCAACATACGGTCTACCTCCTCAAACATCAACTTCTCCACCGCAGGTGAAACTGGGTAGAACCGTTGTTTTATAGGGGTAACATCCCCTACATCAATCGAATGTCGTATGAGGTTTGTTCTGCCTAGACCCTGAGTCTGAAAATTCGGGAAAAGACCTATTATGGTCTCCAATTGTCCTCGTTGTTCCACGGAAAGTGGGAACAAGTCGTTGCCTGTGTCAATGTCTAAGGATTCACATCTCGGAAAAGAAAGGGGCTGTACTGGCACACTCGAGCCTAATACATCGAAAGAATCTGCAAAATCGGGCAAAAGATTAAAAATTCGCCAAAAGTCTACTCCAAGGATAAGCCTTTGGGAAATTGAAGGTATAATAAATAAGCGGATAGTTATAGTCTTCCCTCTAAACGACATGTCTGTATCTATCCAACCACGAACAGTTTGAGTCGCACCATCAGCGGTTCTTACACAAGATTTACACTTAAAAAAGTTTGGAAAATTTGAAAAGTCATTGGAAGCAAGTTCTCCGCCCACGCAACTAACATTCGCTCCTGTGTCGAGCAGACCGTATTCTTGAAAAGTTAAAAAGGAAACATGAGCATAGTATCTCATATCATTGGGACTCAAGACAATTGTAGAAATACGTAAATCCTTACAAACTTTTCGCATCTTAAAATATCGTCGAAGGCGCAATGTAGATCTCTTTGTTCTCTTCGGAGGAGAAATTGCAGAAACATCAAAAATCTGATCCCTTTTACGCAGATAGATCTCCCATCGCCTATGATATGGTAAACCTGGATAAAGAATTCTAGAAACATCTTTTGTGGAACATCTATTGTCAACATACGGACGTCTCAGGATAGATTTGGGTTGAAAGTCTGGGTTTCTAATTGAAAGGTCATTGTCAGGTAAATTCCTGGGGTTTTCCGATAGTTTCTCGGAAATAGGCTGATCATTTATGGTAGGTCTTTGTTCGAACCTGGAAGATTGAAGTTTTTTGACACTATAGATTTCCTAATGCCACATTTTGAACAATTTGGCTTGTAGGTATCTTTCAACCCGCAACCATAGCAAAAGATTGTGCGCGTTTCCACACAATCATGCCAGTGATGGCCAACACCATCGCAATTCCAACATGTCATGTTACCAACTTTGTGAAATGCCTCAACAAACCTATCTTTCCCCTCATCATCGTGGTTAGGTTCATCATCCAAAGCCTCAAGTTCCGATATATTACGCCGTGGCATATGCTGAACATTAGCAGGACGACTTGTCAAAGACTTACGGACATATTCGTCGTTTAAAAAGTTTTCTCGCTTTTGAACGAGCCTCCTTAGATGCGATAGGGAATTAATCTGGACAAAAAGCAATTCCTGCCTAATATCAGGGCGCAAATTCCTACATAGTATCTCAACCAGCTCGTATTCTGGAACTGGTTCTGGCAACCTATCCATCATAGTAGTAATAGAATCCAAGAAGGCATCAAAGGTTTCACCGACCTTTTGCTTCCGGCCTCGAATTTCTTCCTTAATATCAAAGGGAGATTTGAATTCTTTATATTGACTGCGAATTGCATCGCAAAAGTCATCCCATTGGACAGTTGTCACCCTCTTATGGTATCTCCAAAACCATTCTCTGGCCTTGCCTATCAAAAGGATATTGAGATTCCTACATATGACATTAAAGTCACCTCGAAAATTGTCCTGTGTCAGAGACCTAACGCGATATAAGAATTCGTCCACATTGAGGCCCGTGGAGGAGCCATCGAATTTCAAATTCCAATTCTGTATGATAGACGTGATTTTATCACAAGGGATATTACTTATATTCGGATCAAAGCGGATAGAAGGGTCTACATTCGTGGACTGGGCATTGACATCCCGTATATCGTTAGGCATATCATTCCGGGTATTATCCTGACGACTAGTATTTCCAGAAGGGGTATTCCTTCTCGTACTACCTGGCGGCAAATCCAAACTACGCAATAACCGAGACAAATTCATTTCAATCATGCGATTAATTTCCCCATAATCTACGACAATGGCATTCTCGGTCGGTTGCGAATTCCTAGGAGGGGTGGTCTGACCAGATGTCTGATCCTGATTCACATCAGCTGGAAAGTTAAAACTCGAGTTCTGAGCATCACCCTCATTTCGCGCCGCACTTCGCGTTTTGTAGTGCTTCGATATAGCGCCCCTACCTCTACCAGCACTCGACTTGAATGGAGGATTAGTTTTTGAAACAATAACAAGTTTCCTGAGTTCCTTCAGCTGACAGGGTCTATGACAGATCGGGCATTCCGACATTGTGGAAAGATAAGTTTCAATGCAACTTCGATGAAACGGATGCAAACAGTCATTAACAACCAAACAATCATCTCCTTCATTCATCATTTCCTTACAACCCTGGCAAGAAGAAGGAGCTATGCTGACCTGTTCAGGGACATTCATGGAGGGTAAAGAATGCGGGGGTGTTCTTTCTAAGGACATTTCAAAATCTATTTTTTTTCTCTTTGTATAAAAAAAATATATAAATGACTGCAATTAAGAAAATTGCTATTAGGTGCTGTTCAAATTTTCTTCTAAATTCATAAAAATTTAAGTTTTCTTGCATAAGGTTCACTTGGAAGTAGAAGGGTTAATGTTTTCCAAAGCATATAGGAGAAAAGTACTGGGTTATGGTACCAAAGTTAAATTAAAACATCTCAATGTTGAGTAAACCAGCTGATTGGTTTTGCTCTCGTGTCATCTATTGGTTTATGGTCGATATTTCGGTCTAAGCCAAAATAACGAAATTCTTATAAATCAATAGGCGCTGATAACTAAACTCGCGAAAGAAATAAATGTAATAAAACAGTAGGTAAACACAGATTAAAGACTAATTCAGAACGATCGTAATCTGAGGAAAGTATTTCCAAAATATTAAAGGTTAGAATACTCGACCATTTGGAACCTCAAGTACCTAAAAATCCACTTAAATTTTGAAAAGTATTCAAACAGAATATTTCATGTCACCAAAACAATCAGTAACCTGTGGCTGGTTTTGAAATTTAAACTATTGAACATTAAGAACAAAAAAATAAAAATTTTAGAGCCAAAAGACATAGGTATCTTCAGCCCCACGTTGGGCGCCAAATTATTGTAATGTCCCGCTTGGGAATGGATGAATTTATATTGAGTTTGATCATCTTAAAATCTATCTAGAAAGTAGGACTGTGGGAGCCATTGAAAGACTAGCAGTCAGCCGGGTGGGGTGAGTTCGGATCCTCCTCTAAATAGATCTGATTCCATTACAAGTCATTATTATAGACTCCCGATAAACCAGTTTGAACTTTATATGGACTGCTCTGATTATATACAAAAGATCCCCCAATATAATCATAGATATAACTAGATTTGATAGTGAGAGGATATACTTTGGAAAACAATTTGTTAAATTCTCTCAAGATGCTCTGAGGGATGCCTCATTACCCTCGCCAACCTTCGTTCTATGTGGCATGAAATTAATCTCTATAGAACCCCAAATACAACCTTCCACCTCAGTGGCTTAGCAAGAAAACTTTAGCAAGAACTCTAGTGATTCATATTGAAATATTTATTTCTAAAATTCATAAAAAAAACTTTTACGGCTATTTTAACCTAGAACTTAGTAGAAATATTCACATGATAAATTCCAGTAGGAAAAATAATTCATATGATCTTAAATATATCAGGGAAATATGTTGGCCCTTAAGGGGCTAAGAAACTAATCTCATTGAATGTAAAAGATACAAAAATACTCCCAACAAGATATAAAAAAAAAGAAAAAAAAATGTGCGGTTTAGGAGACTATGAGAGAATCATTTATCAATGAATTTTGTTTTGATCTCCTCAATGGTGCGTAAAAATGAGCAATAGGTGGAATGTAAGTGAAACAATACAAGTGATAAAAAAAATACTATGTTGTCTCATTGTCTACCATCCACATGGGGGAAAAAAATCAATGCAAAGCAAAAAAAAAACAATTTACAACAAATAAACAGGTTACATTTGACTTACCACACATCTCAAATTTGAAGAAGGCCTTCTGCAGAATTGGAGCGGGTTTTTTCTTTTGTTGTTTCAGATGATCGTGTTGCTATGTAAATATGAAGAAATTTGCATTGATTTTAAAGGGAGTGCATGTACCTATAACTAATGATAATTAATTAGCACTAAGAATAAGGAAAAATATGATAATGAAGCTCATGATACTTAAACGAAACCCAGCTTAGGTTGGGTTGTTGATAAAATGCTTTGTAGAACGCTCATGTAAAGGGTACGTCCATGGGTGTGACAGCTATTTTTCCTTAATGTTGCGGCGATAAAATTATATAATTTCATGTGATTGTCGGGACTGTCTGCACTGGTATCGATGGTGAGTTGCAAGTTAGGAAGGGAAGAATTTACGAAGTGCCCACATTATACAATGGAAACTGGGTTCCTCCTCATGTTAGAGGTGCATTCTCGGATTTTAGAGGTTTATCTTCGCATGTTGGTGGCTTATATTCGGATGAAGGTTTTATGAGGATAGATGTCGCAGTTTTACGAGCTTAGCTGTTGGACAAAAGGCACCTTAAAGTGTGGCGTAATTACGTCTGTGCGTTGCCTCCAATGGATAATTATAAATTATCAGAAAAGCAAACTGGTCATAGGAAATTCTGATTTTGGTGATGTTGCTACCAAAACATGGCTTGCAATCGCATGTAACCTCTTACGTCAGACAAATGGTAGCTTTTCGCTTATAATAGAAGGGCACATGTGGCTCGAAAATACTTTGATGAGGGATGTTAGGAATTTATTTAACCATTTTCTATGGGCCACATCTATATACACGTGTTGCACATTTTCTTCGGTTTAGTCGCTTTCTTCCAGCTTTCTAATATAACAGACTTTTAGAAAATTTCACAAAATCGACTTCTTCAAGCTAATAGGAGTTATAGGTGTTATTGTTTCCCTAGGAACCTTATAAAAATCGATGTTTCCTCCTGGTTATAGTAACTTGCGAGTATACGCTTACCCTGTGGGTAAGGCATCTCAAAGAAAAATGTGGTCTCCTCTCGAAAGTGATATATATGGGATGGCACCGTAAATGATTTATTTAGGCTTTCCACTGTTCTTTTAAATTTAAAATCGCGAATATTGAATTAAAATAAGGGAATTCTAGATTCCAAAGATTTTTTGATTTCTTTACGAGAAAGATTTAAGTTGTGAACTCTTCAAAAGTCGCAGCTAATCGGAAGAACTAAAAATAGCGTGGTTTGTTCGTAACCTTTTCTTCTGCTCACTTAACACCGATAAATCTTTGGTTTTTTCCCTAAGCGTAGTTGCCACTTTCGATAATATGTGGTGAAAATATATGCGAGAAAAAAAAATTATAGCAAAACCCGGTTTTACGTCAATTTATCCTTTAATCCGTATTTATTTAAAAATAACCAAAAAAAATAATTAAAACAATATAAAAACCAACGTACTAAAATATTTTAAGATTTGTTGACTGAATGAAATTTGATGCAAATGACAAAAAAAACTACTGACAATTATATGACTGTCTGTTTGCGGTACCATACGAAACTCTTTAACAGTGGGCTAAGCGACAAAACTACTAATGAATAAAAGCAGAGTGAAAAAAAACAAAGCAGATAGATAATTCCTCTCCCTGTTTGCACTGTGACAGTTACCATGTGTATCTTCATAGTGGAGAACAAATGTGAACTGAGAAATGTCTCAAATAGAAAAAAATTTGGATGATTAATAGGGTGGTCTGTATTTCACTTGAAAGAAAAAAATTATCCGAACCATAAAAATAACGCCATTACAAATCATCCAATTAAAATTGCCATGGTGTACTTAAGTTTCAAAATTCAGAGCTCTAACTCAATTTACAAAGCAAGTACTAAATAGTTCCCAATGCAGCACTCAAAATACTATTTCTTCCACTTCCAGTAATTTTTTGGAAGATTTTTTCATTTCCCAGTACTTTCCTTTCACACTGCACTAAAATGCACCATTTCGTAATATATTGGTACTATTTAGTACCTTAACGAACGAATATAGCCAAGTTCAATCTTATTCCGCGTCTACGACCTAAGACCAACATTCGTGCAAAATTTCATAATTCTAGCTTAAGCCTTGTAGGCTGGGCAGTAATTAGTCAGTCAGTAAATCACTCGTGGCTTTATGTATAGAGTAGAAGGGAAATTAAAACAAATGTGCATTGGATCATTTTGAGCTGATATTGAGGCATGTTTACTGCCCTATTCTAAGAAATGACGGAGCAGTGAGTATCGCTTCTTTTGGAGACGATAAGCAGTCATACTAAAACAACAATTTTGAGAAGTTGTGTGGGTAGGTGTAAGAGCATTTGCGCTCAAGGGAAAAAAGGTCGAAAATATGTGTTATAGCATGCATATTTTGAGAAGTTGTGACTGATGGTGGATTGACTCCTAAAAGAGGTATATTTATAAACCTACTTGTTCAGAGCGATATGTAATTCCGCCACTAGGTGGGTGTACCATCGGGAGCAGCGAAGCGACCGGGCATATGCTAGTGCATTCATAAGTTAGAGAATTTATATTAACGGAGCATTTTTTTCAAACATTTAGATTTTTAAAAATTTTTGAAGAAAATATCTTTTTATTTCCTAAGCCCCTACAACAAAAAGTAATTTTCTTAACATTTTATGATCATTTAGCGAAAAACTCGATTTAATTATTTTGGTATAAAATAGCACCTGCTGTCAAAATTGGTAGGATTATTGCCATAAATTTATTTTTTAATATAGATACCATCAAATGCAACAAGACATTAAAAAGGAATCCAAATATCTCTAAAGAATTTTGAGGTTTTTTGCCTTTGATTGGGATATAAAAAATTGGCGCTTTCGACAAGTTAATTTTCCCCCAAAACATGACGGGAAAAATTGTTTAAACTGATTTCAGTCGTCAACTTTATGAAAATTTTTTTAAAGACCGAATGGCGATGTAATTTTTTCTAACGATAAAATTTTTGTGATTGTTTTTCTCAAAAACTTATTAAAAGTTTCCTTAAGCTACAATCTTCATGAAATTTTCTTGCCAAAAAAAAAAATGTTATAAAAATTCTTCCGAAAGACAAAAATCTAACAATCAGTTTTCTAAAACATGATTTTATATGAATTTTTTAAAAAATGTCTTTGAATGAAATATTTGCTTGTTAGTCTGAAAAACTTTTCCAAAGAATAATTAGTAATTCTTCGTTTTGTTGCACTTTCGAGACGAGTCCATGGGACGCGTTTTGTCATTTGGATAGAATAACTCAGGCCATATAAGGTGTGGAGGCTTCAAGGGCCATACATTGGCACGGCACTGAAAAAAGTCTGACACCTTTCACACTATCTGTTCTTTTCCACCGCATGTATTTGTTTTGCAGAGGTAGACTTTTTGCTTTACGACGACTAAACTTTCATTGCATACACATGTAATTTATGTGCATATTTTGGAAATTGTATTAATGGCTTCTAAGGCTAGAAGTTTCCTCCTGTTCCTTAATGGAATGTTGCAAGTCGCAAGTTTTCTTTTTGCCTGTTAGGGCGAAGATAATATAATTTCACAATTTTTCGTTTCGTTTTTCTTTCGAGACAAGATCAATGGACGGAGATTCGAATGGCTGGGATTCGAACATGGGCGCACGAAGCAGCAGCAAGAGCCGTTGCCGTTGTTTGGGGTTCGAAGCCATTAATACAACTTCAAAAAGATATTCACAAAGCCAACCACACTTTGTTTGAGAGATTAGATTCGGCCTACAAATAGCGTGTTGGAAAATAGTGCGAAATTCAGCTCAAATACAAATTGAGGCATCATGACCAATTTCACAGTAACAGAAGAATTTTGCCAATTTTCGATTTTGAAAATAAAATCCTGGCTACGTCCCTGATGGCAGCTATATATAAATATAGTCCGACTGGCTTAACCGGGCCCGCTCCGCTGCGCCTTCATTCACTTTATATGGAACAAAAGTTTCCTTGGAATATTTATTCTCGACAATAAAAGAGCTTTTAGTGAAATACCATGCCACGAAAATAGTATATCGCTTGACAAACAGTTTAACAATATAAGTGCCTTTATCTGAATCCCATATGATCTTCATTGGTCTACGAATTTAAGTTGGGATGTAAGGTGTAATCTATTCTTAAAATACTTTATTTCAGCCCGATATTCTCATGATATTTATTTAATTTAGTGGTGTTTTCGGGGGTGAGTTGGTCCCGAAAAATATCAGCATCGTGCCCTTCTTTCAAATACCATTTATTTAAACCCCGTATTGCCATTGGAGTTTACACGATGAGGCGTTCCCCAAACACATGGACCCAAGATTGGTTATCAAATTCGTTTTCTAATATCAAATACCTTATATTTGAGCAACATATTGCCATGGTGGAAAAACTTTTACACTTTTCCCGAACATTGATATCAGATTCGTGCTTTACTCCCAAATATCGTTCATTTGAGCCTCACATTGCTATGGTCGTAAATTTGTCTCCTTGGGGTATGTTTTCAGAGATTGGCGCCCCCCCAAACACTTGGTTCCATATTTGGATTCAGATTAGAATTCTATACTTAAATACCTTATATATAAGCCCCATATTGCCATGGTCAGTAAATAAGTTCTGTTTTGGGGGGCGTTTTGGGGAAGGGGTGGACCCCCAGAAACTTGCTCGCACATTTGGACATCAGATTCGTATTCTACTCCCAAATACCTTTCATTTGAGTCCCACATTGCCATGGTCGGTAAATATGTCCGATTTAGGGGTGATTTGTCGGAATGGTCCACCTAACACTTGGTCCGACACTTGAATATCAGATACGTTTTCTTATCCTAAATACCTTTCATTTGAGTCCCATATTGTCGTGATTGGCCTAAACATATGTTTGGTATGTTTTAGGGTGGGGCGGTCCCCAATGTACCCTATCCGAAATTTGGATACCAAATTTTTATACCCTCCACAGTAGGATAAAGGTAAACTTATTTCGTCATTCTGTTTGTAACTACTCGAAATATTAGTCTGAGACCCCATAAAGTACAATATATATATTCTTGATCGTCGTGACATTTTATGTCGATCTAGCCATGTCCGTCCGTCTGTCTGTCGAAAGCACGCAAACTTTTGAAGGAGTAAAGCTGGCCGCTTGTAATTTTGCACAAATACTTCTTGTAAGTGTAGGTCGGTTGGGATTGTAAATGGGCCAAATCGGTCCATGGTTTGATATAGCTGCCATACAATCCGATCTAGGGTCTTGAATTCTTGAGCCTCTAGAGGGCGCAATTCTCGTCCGATTTGACTGAAAGTTCGCACATAGTGTTTTGATATCAACTGTTTTCCAACAACTGTGCTAATTATGGTTCAAATCGGTCTATAACCTGATATAGCTGCCATATAAACCGATCTTGGGTCATGAATTCTTGAGCCTCTAGAGGGCGCAATTTTCATCCGATTTGACTAAATTTTGCACATAGTGTTTTGATATTACTTCCAACAACTACGCGAAGTATGGTCCTAATCGGTCCTTAACCTGATAAAGCTGCCATACAAACCGATCTTGACTGAAAGTTCGCATATAGTGTTTTGATATCACTTCCAACAACTGCGTTAAGTATGGTTCAAATCGGTCTATAACCTGATGTAGCTGCCATATAAACCAATCTTGGGTCTTGACTTCTTGAGCCTCTAGAGGGCGCAATTCTTATCCGATTTGGCACAAATTTTGTACAACGGCTCCTCCCATGGCCTTCAACATACGTATGCAATAAGGTCAGAATCGATCTATAGCTTGATACAGCTCCCATATAAACCGGTCTCCCGATTTCGCTTCTTGATCCCCGAATCGGACTATAACTTGATATAGCTGCTCCTCCGTCCTTATGCATTATTCTTTGTTTGCCTAAAAACAGATACTGCTCAAAGAACTCGACAGATGCGACCATGGTGGAGGGTATATAAGATTAGGCCCAGCCGAAACTAGCACGCTCTTACTTGTTATACGTAAGATATGGACCATATTTGGGTCAGGTGTCGGGAGGCCTTAAACAACTCACTGTTTCAAATTTCAGCGAAATCGGATGAAAAATAAAGCATTTATTGGCAATAGACACTTTATCGGAAATCGGTCTATAGAGAAGCTATATCCAAATATGGTCCGATTTGGCTCGTTCAAAAACTTAACAATCTCAGCTCAATATCTCAATTTTTGAATGCTTTAGAGTGATTACGACAGACGGACGGACAGACGGGTAGACGGACAGACAGATAGACGGACAGACGGATAGGCGGACAAACACACAAATTGCAAATTGCAAATTTTGCCCATGAACATTCTACTAAGGAACAGGGGCAAACTTCTCACATATCAATGAGTGCAGTCCGATTCAAGTTTAAGCTCAATGATAAGGGGCCTCCTTTTTATAGCCGAGTCCGAACGGCGTACCGCAGTGCGACACCTCTTTGGAGAGAAATTTTACATGGCATAGTACCTCACAAATGTTGCCAGCATTAGGAGGGGAAAACCACCGCTGAAATTTTTTTCTGATGGTCTGGCCAGGATTCGAACACAGGCGTTCAGCGTCATAGGCGGACGTGCTAACCTCTGCGCTACGGTGGCCTCCAAACACACGGACATCGTTAATTCGTCTTAGAATTTTACGACGATCCGAAATATATATACTTTGAAGGGTCGGAAATTGTATTTCGATGTGTTGCAACCAGAATGACTAAATGAATAAACCCCCTATCCTACTGTGGTGGGTATAAAAAGAATAAATGATGATTTTAAATAGGTAGACATATAGTCACTTATAAACAACTACCACATGATGATCAATATTATAGGCGCTAAGCCACTCCAAGCGAGTAGTAAAACTAATATTTAAATTAGCGCCATCTACTGGCTGTTTATGAAGGTTGTTTTCAAATGGATTCAGTTAATCCAATTGCAAATAGTCAGTAAATGGCGCTAATTTGGAGAAGCCAACATGAACAGAAAGAGGGCTGAGTGGTCAAAATTGATCAGACAGCATTTATCTTCGTTATGACTTCGTTGCGGTTGTTAGCGGTATTATTTTAAAACTTTTCTACTCTAAGACAGGCCTTAACAATAATTTTCAGCAACACCAGATCTCGGAAAAGGGTAGGACGATTTAAGCGAAATTTTCATTAACCTAAAATCAAAAATTTTGGTATCAGAATCTGAGGTGGGGAGGCCTGGCCGCTCACCCCCAAAACCGGCCAATTGGATTTATGGACAAATCACTTCAATATGGGTATCAAATTAGAGGTATTTGAAAGTAGAAAGAGAATCTGATATCCGATTGTGGGACTAAGTGTTTCGTGGGTCACCCCATCCCCAAAAAACCCATCAAATCGGATGTATTCACCGACCATGGCAGAATCGATCTTAATGGATCGTGGGAGTACACCACGAAATTGACTTTCACTTTTGAGACCAAGTCTCTGGGGATCCACCACACCTTTAAACAGGACTTTTACTTACTGGGGTTAAAATAAGAGGTACTTCTGAGAACAAAAATCCACAGGAAAATTGGAATACATTTTCAACTAAAATTAGGCAGAAATTTCCAAATTAAGAGTAATTTTCTTTTCAACATAGCATTATCGGGCGCAGCAGAGCGGGTCGAGCTCAGCTAAATATTTAAATACAATTTGTATTTGTTTGTTTGGTTGTTTGTTTGTGGGTTCGTAAATTTCCATATACACTCACATACGACTGAACCGATTTATTTCAAATTTATAAAGATTGTGGGGAGTGGTCCGGAAGGAGCAATAGGCTATATAATTTTTTGATATATTAAGGGGGCGGACCCTCCCCCTTCCCAGAAGTACTACCCAACAAGTAAAAAGGCGTTAAGTTCAGCCGGGCCGAACTTTGGATACCCACCACCTCGGGAATATACGTAAAATATCTTTCATCAAAATCCGGTGAAAATTTTATACCTTTTGTCCCATAGCAGTTATATCAAAATATGCTCCGATTTGGACCAAATACTTATAAGTACAAGTAATTGTTCAATTGTGTATAACAAAATATTGGTCTTTTAAGTAGCTTTATCTAAAAATAAACCGAACTGAGCTACACACGACACGGATTTCGAAAAGCCTAACATAAGTAACTGTGTAGGTCTATATGGCAGCTATATCCAAATCTGAACCGATTTGGCGCAAGTTTCAACTCACTGTCCAAAATTTCGGCGAAATCGGACAATAAATGCGCCTTTTATGGACCCAAAAACTTATATCGAGAGATCGGTCTATATGGCATCTATATTCAAATCTGGACAGATCTGGGCCATATTGCAGAAGAAAGTCGAAGGGCTTAACCGTACTCACTGTCCCAAATTTCGGCGAGATCGGACAATAAATGAGCATTTTATGGGCCCAAAACCTTAAATCGAGAGATCGGTCTATATGGCAGCTATATGCAAAACTGGACCGATCTGCACCAAATTGATGAGGGATGTCAAAGGGCCTAACACAATTTACTGTCCCAAATTTAAGCAAAATCGGATAATAAATGTGGCTTTTATGGGCCTAAGACCCTAAATCGGTGGATCGGTCTATATGGCAGCTATATCCAAATCTGGACCGATCTGGGCCAAATTGACGAAGGATATCGAAAAGCCTAACACAATTTAATGTCCCAAATTTCAGAAAAATCGGATAATAAATATGGCTTTTATGGGCCTAAGACCCTAAATCGAAGGATCGGCCTATATGGCAGATATATCCAAATCTGGACCGATCTGAGCCAAATTGACGAACGATGTCGAAGGGCCTAACACAACTCACTGTCCCAAATTTCAGCAATATCGGATAATAAATGTGGCTTTTATGGGCCTAAGACCCTAAATCGGAGGATCGGTCTATATGGCAGCTATATCCAAATCTGGACCGATCTGAGCCAAATTGACGAACGATGTCGAAGGGCCTAACACAACTCACTGTCCCACATTTTAGAAAAATCGGACAATAAATGTGGCTTTTATGGGCCTAAGACCCTAAATCGAAGGATCGGTCTATATGGCAGCTATATCCAAATCTGGACCGATCTGAACCAAATTGACGAAGGATGTCAAAGGGTCTAACGCAACTCACTGCCCCAAATTTCAGCAAAATCAGATAATAAATATGGCTTTAATGGGCCTAAGACCCTAATCGGCGGATCGGTCTATATGGGGGCTATATCAAGATATAGTCCGATATAGCCCATCTTCGAACTTAACCTGCTTATGGACAAAAAAAGAATCTGTGCAAAATTTCAGCTCAATATCTCTATTTTTAAAGACTGTAGCGTGATTTCAACAGACAGACGGACGGACATGTCTAAATCGTCTTAGATTTTTACGCTGATCAAGAATATAATACTTTATAGGGTCGGAAATGGATATTTCGATGTGTTGCAAACGGAATGACAGAATGAATATACCCCCATCCTTCGGTGGTGGGTATAAAAATAAAAGTGAACCGATTGAGTTAATATGGGATTCAAATGAAAGGTATTCAAGAGTAGAGTACGAATTTTATAATAAAAGAAGGGTCCAAGTTTCTGGGGGCCGCCCCAGCCCCAAAACCTTTTAAAACTGGTTTATTTGACGATCATGACAATATGGGACTCAAATGAAAGGTATTCGGGAGAAGATTACGAATATGGCCACGAAGTAAATAGGCTTTATAACTGATTGATAACGGAAGGGGCGGACGCTCCACCATTACTCCAAAAACACCACCCAAAATCAAAAGTGGACCGATAAGTACAAAAGAAGAGTACTAATAGGCTTTATAACTGATTGATAACGGAAGGGGGCGGACGCTCCACCATTACTCCAAAAACACCACCCAAAATCAAAAGTGGACCGATAAGTACAAATGAATGCGGGAGTAGATAACGAATCTGACATACAAATTCATGTCGAAGTATAGGGGGTTTGTTTGTATGTTTGTGTGTTCCTTATAGACTCAGAAACGGCCGAACCGATTTTCTTGAAATTTTCACAGATGGTGCATAATGACTCCGTGGTGAAAATAGAGTACTACGTTTTTGATATCTGAAGGGGAGGCGGACCCTGCCCCTTACCCTAATTTTCAGAAACGCCAGATCTCGGAGATGGGTGGTGCGATTTAAGCGAAATTTTGTGTGCTCTCATATAGTACCCTAAAAATAAAAATTTGCTATCCAAATTTCGGATGGGGTACCTAAGGGGGCTGCCCCACCCAAAAACCTACCAAACATATATTTACACCAATCACGACAATATGGGACTCAAATGGGAGGTATTTGCGAGTAGAATACGAATCTAATATCCAAATGTGGGACCACCTTTCGGGGGTCCACCTCTTCCCTAAAACATCCCCAAACTGGACTTATTTAGTGACCATGGGAATATGGGGCTTGAATAAAAAGTATTTGAATGTAGAATTAGAATCTGATATCCACATATGGGACCAAGTGTTTGGGGGCCGCCTCTCACCAAAAACATCCCCAAAGGGGACAAAATTTACATAACAATATAGCGCTCAAATGAAAGGTCTTTGGGAGTAAAGCACGAATTTGATACCAAAGTTTGGGAAAAGTGTCTATTGGGCCACGCCACCCTAACAACACCACCAAAATAGTAAGTATTTGCTGACTATTGCAATGTAAGGCTCAAATAAGAAGGATTTTCGGGTATAACACGAATCCGATATATATTTTCAAGGCCAACTCAATGAGTAGCCGCCCATCCCCAAAAACACCCCCAAGCCGGTCATATTTGCCGACTATGGAAATTTGGGGCTCAAATTAAAGCAGACCACGTATCTGATATCAAAATTAGGGACCTCTAGGGGACGTCCCACCACCATAACAACCCCCAAATAGGACGTATTTACTCACCAAAACAATTTGGTGAGTAAAGAGAGTAGAACTAAATATTTTTAGTTTTTAGGGCCAATACCCCAAACCGGTCATATTTGCTGACTTTTACAATAAGGAGTTTAAATGAGATTAGAAAACGATTTTGATATAAATTTTTGAGGCGAATGGCAATACGTTTCAAATAAATGATATATGAGAATAGACCACGTTGCTGATATTTTTTCAGGGCTTAATGTTGGGGGACCATCATGGATAATGTTGGAGGTCACCGTAGCGCAGAGGTTAGCATGTCCGCCTATGACGCTGAACGCCTGGGTTCGAATCATGGCGAGACCATCAGAAAAGTTTTCAACGGTGGTTTTCTCCACTTTGTGCTGGCAACATTTATGAGGTACTATGCCATGTAAAACTTCTCTCCCAAGAGGTGTCGCACTGCGGAACGCCGTTTGTACTCGGCTATAAAAAGGAGCTCCCTTATCATTGAGTTTAAAAACTTGAATCGGTCTCCTTTTGATATGTTAAAAGATTGACCCTGTTCCTTAGTGGAATAATCATGGGCAAAATTTGCATTTGACATGGTGGGGGGACCACCCCATTCCCCAAAACACCCCTAAATCGGGCATATTTACCTACCACGTCAATGTGGAGCTTAAGTACAAGGTATTGAGGGGTAGAGCAAGAATTGATACCCATTTTCGGGTGGGGTCTACACCTTTCCCAAAATACCCCACAAACAGCAATTTTTTACTGACCATCGCAATATGGGGCTCAAATAATGGTATATAGGACCATGTATTAAGGGCATCACCCCTTCTCCAAAACACACCCCAAAGGGTAAAAATTTTTTTGACCATGCCAATATGTGGCTCAAATGAAAGGTATTTGAGATTAGAAAACAAATTTGATAACCAATTTCGGGGCCATGTGTTTGGGGGACGCCTCATCGTGTAAACTCCCCTTAAACCAATGGCAATATGGGGTTTAAATAAATGGGGTAAATATGGGGTTTTAATAAATGGTATTTGAGAGAATAGCACTATGCTGATATTTTACACGGCCAAGTATCTGGGGGACCACCAAACCCCCTAAATCAGATATCATGAGAATATCGGGCTGAAATAAAGTTTTTTAAGAATGGAGTACACCTTACATCCAAACTTAAATTCGTAGACCAATAAAGATCATACGGGATTCTGATAAAGGCACTTATATTGTTAAACTGTTAGTCAAGCGATATATTGGGTTGCCCAAAAAGTAATTGCGGATTTTTTAAAAGAAAGGAAATGCATTTTAATAAAACTTAGAATGAACTTTAATCAAATATACTTTTTTACACTTTTTTTCTAAAGCAAACTAAAAGTAACAGCTGAAAACTGACAGAAGAAAGAATGCAATTACAGAGTCACAATCCGCATTTACTTTTTGGGCAACCAAATACTATTTTCGCAGCATGGTATTTCACTAAAAGCTCTTTAATTGTCGAAAAAATTATTCCAATTAAAATTTTGTTCCATATAAAGTAAAAGAAGGCGCAGCGGAGCGGGCCCGGGTCAGCTAGTATGGTATAAAAATTGGGTCCAAGTACATAAGAAGTCGCCTTAAACCCCAAAACTCCTCCAAGCAGCCAAATTGAACGTTCCTCAAATGATATGTATTCGGACCAGGTATGAAAGGACCAAATGAAAGGTATTCGGGAGTATATTACGAATATGACATACTAAATCAGGTTGAAGTATAGGAGGTCACACCATCCGACCCAAGTGGGCAAATTGGCCAATCACGGGTACATGGGACTCGGTTTGTTTGTGTGTTCCGCAGCGATTAAAAAAAAACAGAACAAATTTTTTTTGAAATGTTTTCAAATTGTGTAGGCTGGTATGGAAGGAAACATCTTGTATATAACAAGTAAAAGTTCGGCCGGGCCGAATCTTATATACCCTCCACCATGGATCGCATTTGTCGAGCTCTTTCCACGTTTTCTCTTTTTAGCCATACAAAGGATAAAAGAATATTAAACATTGGAGACCACAGTAGAAGTCATTTTGTAAAATTTCAGCCAAATCTAGTAAGAATGGCGCACTTAAGAGGCTGAAGATGTAAATAGGGAGATCGGTTTCTAGGGGAGCTGTATTAGGCTATAAACCAATTCAAGCCATATTCGACACGTATGTTAAAGGTGAAGGGAGAAGCCGTTGTACAAAAGTTCAGCCATATCAGATAATGCTTGCGACCTCTATGGCAACTATATCAGGCTATGGACCGATATGAATCGTACTTAACACAGTTGTTGGAAGTCGTAACAAAACACGTCGTGCAAAATTTCAGCCAAATCGGATGGGAATTACTCCCTGTAGACGCTCAAGAAGTTAATACACCAGATAGGTTTATACGACATCTATATCAAAACGTGGACCGATATTGCCCACTTACAATCCCAACCGACCTACACTAATAAGAAGTGTTTGTGCAAAATTTCAAGCGGCTAGCTTTAGTCCTTCGAAAGTTTGAGTGTTTTCGACAGACAGACGGACGGCCGGACGGATGGACAGACGGACGGACATGGCTAGTTCGACTTAAAATGTCATGATGATCACGAATATATATACTTTAT
This sequence comes from Stomoxys calcitrans, assembly GCF_963082655.1. Classification (NCBI taxonomy): domain Eukaryota; kingdom Metazoa; phylum Arthropoda; class Insecta; order Diptera; family Muscidae; genus Stomoxys; species Stomoxys calcitrans. The sequence continues at coordinate 80,481,019 of NC_081552.1, read as the reverse complement.
GGGGTCTTAGACGAATATTTCGAGGAGTTACAAACATAATGACGAAATTGGTGTACCCCCATCCTATGGTGGAGGGTATAAAAAGCAATTTGTGTTTGTTTGTAGGTTTGTTTTTTTGTATGTTTGTGTGTTCCTTATAGACTCAGAAACGGCTGAACCGATTTTCTTGAAATTTTCACAGATGGTGCATAATGGCACCGTGGTGAAAATATGGTACTACATTTTTTGATATCTGAAGGGGGGGTGGACCCTCCCCCTCACGCTAATTTTCAGAAACTCCACATCTCGGAGATAGGTGGTGCGATTTAAGCGAAATTTTGTGTGCTCTCATATAGTACCCTAAAAATAAAAATTTGGTAACCAAATTTCGGATGGGGTACCTAGGGGGGCTGCCCCACCCTTAAACCTACCAAACATATATTTACACCAATCACGACAATATGGGACTCAAATGAAAGGTAATTAGGATAAGAAAACGTATATGATGTCCAATTGTCGGACCAAGTGCTAGGGGGACCACCCCAAGCCCCAAAACACTCCTAAATCGGACATATTAACGACCATGGCAATTTGGGACTCAAATGAAAGGTATTTGCGAGTAGAATACGAATCTGATATCCAAATGTGGGACCAAGTTTCCGGGGGTCCACCCCTTTCCCAAAACACCCCCCAAACAGGACTTATTTACAGACCATGGGAATATGGGGCTTAAGTAAAAGATATTTGAATACAGAATACGAATCTGATATCCAAATATGGGACCAAGTGTTTGGGGGGCCGCCACTAGCCAAAAACATCCCCCAAAGGGGACAAATTTACGACAATAGCCATATGGGGCTCAAATGAAAGGTCTTTGGGAGTAAAGCACGACTTTGGTATCAATATTCGGGAAAAAGGTCTATGGGGCCATCCCAACCCCACAACACCACCCATATAGGACGAATTTGCTGACTATTGCAATATGAGGCTCAAATAAGAGGGTTTTTAAAGTGGAACACGAATCCCATAAATATTTTCAAGGCCAACTCACTGAGTAGCCGCCCATCCCCCAAAACACCTCCCAAGCCTGTTATGTTTTCCGACTATGGAAATATGTGGCTCAAATTAAAGGTATGTGGGAGTAGACCACGTATCTGATATCAACATTAGGGACCAACTGTCTAGCGGACGTCCCACCACCATAGCAAACCTCAAATTGGACGTATTTGCTCACCGAGACAATTTGGGTCTTAAGAGAGTGCAATTAAATATTCATAGTTTTTAGGGCCAATACCACAAACCAGACATATTTGCTGACTTTTGCAATAAGAAGTTTAAATGAGATTAGAAAACGAATTTGATATCCAATTTTGGGGCAAATGGCAATATGGAGTTCAAATAAATGATATAAAATATATGAGAATAGAGCACGTTGCTCATATATTTTCCGGGCTAAGTGTTTGGGGGACCACCCCATTCCCCAAAACTCCCCTTAATCGGGCATATTTGCCGATCATGTCAATGTGGAGCTTTAATGAATACTATTGGGCGGTAGAGCAAGAATTGATACCCACTTTCGGGAGCAATTTTCTGGGGGTCTACCCCTTTCCCAAAATACCCCACAAACAGCTATTTCTTAGTGACCATCGCAATATGGGGCTCAAATAAAGGTATTTGGGAGTAGAATACGAATTTGATATCCAAATGTAGGAACACGTATTTTAGGTATCACCTCTTCCCCAAAACACCCCCCAAAGGGTAAACATTTTTTCGACCATGCCAATATGTGGCCATGTGTTTGGTGGACGCCTCATCCTGTAAACTCCTCTTAAGCCAATGGCGATATGGGGTTTAAATAAATTGAATTTGAAAGAAGAGCACGATGCTGACATTTTTCAGGGCCAAGTATCTGGGGGACCACCTCTCCCCCGAAAACAACACTAAATCGGACATCATGAGAATATCGGGCTGAAATGAAGTATTTTAAGAATGGAGTACACCTTACATCCAAATTTAAATTCGTAGATCCATAAAAATCATATGGGATTCGGATAAAGGCACTTAGTTAGTCAAGCGATATACTATTTTCGTAGCATGGTATTTCACTAAAAGATCTTTAATTGTCGAAAATATATATTCCTAGGAAACTTTTGTCCCATCTAAAGTAAAAGAAGGCGCAGCGGAGCGGGCCCGGGTCAGATAGTTAGCTATATAATACCAAACCCCAAAAACGCCACTCAAAATCAAAAGTGGACCGATCGGAACAATATCAGTATCAGATGAAAGGTATTAGAGAGTATAATACCAATATGGTATTAAAATTTGAGCCTATGTACCAGCGGACCTCCCAACCCCAAAACTCTCCCGAAGAGACATATTTAGATATAGATTTCGAATCTGGCTTACAAAATCAGTTCGAAGTATAGGGGTTCATGCCCCCCATTCAAAAACGCCGTTAGACCCATTATGACTATATGATACTTGGCTGTACCGATTTTCTTAAAATGTTCATAGATTGTGTAAGTTTGTCTATAAGGAAATATATTCTATATAATTTTTAGATATCGGGTGGAGGCGGACCCTCCCCTTTACCTCAAAAACGCCACCCATATCCGAAAGTGGTCCGATGGGCACAATAAGGGTATTAAATGCAAGGTATTGGAGACCAAAATACTTGGGTTCAAGTACCCAACGGGGTATTTGAATTTCCGTTGGGAATAAAGAAAGAATTTGATATCTTTTTTTTAGTAAAGAGTGCCGGTGGCCACCCAGCCCCAAAACACCCTCCAAACGGTTCATATATACCGGCAATGGCAATATGGGGCTCAAATTAAAGGGATTTGGAAGTGCAGCACGAATTTGATATCCGTATTTGAGTCGAAAAGTTTGAGGTGCCATCCCTCCCCTAATAAGAACATTACCATAAGGAAGAACATTAATACCCGGAATCAAGAAGGGGCAAATTCTCACACATCAATGAGTGCTTTCCGATTCAAGTTTAAACTCAACGATAAGGGACCTTTTTTTATAGCCGAGTCCGAACGGCGTCCCGCAGAGCGACACCTCTTTGGGGAAAATTTTTTAAATGACCATGCATGGCATTGTACCTCGCAAATGTCGCCAACATAATAATAAACCCCGCTTTGTTCGATGTTCTCGCCAGGATTCGAACGCGTTCAGCTTCATAGGCAACAATGGCACGAATTCGATATCCGCATTCAGAGCGAAGTGTCCCCACCCAAAAGATATTGGAGAGTTAAAGACGGCGCAGCTGAGTGGGCCCAGTTCGGCTAGTGTGATATAAAAATTTGGGTCCAAGTACCCATGGGGCTGCCCCGACCTAAAAACCTTTTCAAATAGGCATATTGGACGATAATAACAATATGGGACTCGAATGAAAGGTATTTGGGAGTAGATTACGAATATAGTCAGGAAGGAGGAATAGACAATTAAAAAACGGCCGAACCGATCACCTGAAAATTTCACAGATTGTGTAGGTTGGTCCGGAAGTAAACATAGGCTATATAACTCTTGATATTGAAAGGGGGCGGACCCTCCCCCGTTACCCCAAAAACGCCACCCAAAATCAAGGTTGACCGATCGGAACAATATGGGTATCATATGAAAAGTGTTGAAGACAAATGTTTGTTTGTTTGATCCGTATAGGCTCAAAAACGGTCGAGCCGATCACCTTGAAAATTTCTCAGATTGTGCAGATTGGTCGGGAAATAAACATGGGTTATATAGTTTTTGATATCGGAAGGGGGCGGACCCTCCCCCTTACCCCAAAAGTAGGACTCAAAAATAAAAGTGGACCGATCGGGTCAACATGGTACATAAATGAAAGGTATTCAGGAGTAGATTACGAACATTATATTAAAATTTGAGTCCAAGTAAATGGGGGTGCCGCCTCAACCCCAAAACCCCCTAAAATAGGTTTATTGGACGATCAATATGGGACCCAAATAAAAGACATTCGGGAGTGGATTACAAATATGGTCAGGAAGCAGGAATAGGCTTTATAATTTCTTGATATTGGAAGGGGGTGGACCCTCCCCCGTTACCCCAAAAACACCACCCAAAATCAAAAATGGACCGATCAGAACAATATCGGTATCAGATGAAAGGTATTAGAGAGTATAATACGAATATGGTATTAAAATGTGCGTCTATGTACCAGCGAGCCGCCCCAACCCCAAAGCTCTCTCAAACAGACGTATTGGACTTTCATGTCAATATGGGATTCAAATGAAAGGTATTCGGAAGTAGATTACGAATATGGCAAACAAAATTAAGTCCATCTAATGGGAGGTGTCCCCACCCCCCGAAAATCACCCAAATGGGGATATTACCCGATCATGGCAATATGGGACTCAAACGAAAGCAATTTTTTAGTAGATTTAGATTATTTGGCGCTTTACCTCCATAAAAAAACTTGAAATAGGTTATTTGGCCCATGTAGAAATGTATTTGAGAGTAGAAAAAGAATCCAGTTTTGGAGACAAATGTTTGTGAGTAAGCCCCAAAGCACTTATTTCTCGAACATATCAATATGTGGCTCAAATGAAAGGTTTTAGGAGTAAAGAATCTTCAATGACACATATTCGTTATCCACACTTAAGGGGCTGAAGAAGTAAAATGAGGAGTTCGGTTTATATGGGAGCTGTATCAGGCTATAGACCGTTTCAAACTATATTTGAAGGTCATGGGATAAGTCGCTGAACATATTTTCTGCCAATCGCATAATAATTATAGCCAAATGGGATAAGAATTTCTCTCCGTAGTAGCTCAAGAAATTAAGATTCAAGATCGGTTTATGCGGCAGCTATATCAAAACATGGACCGATTTAAACCATACTTAGCACAGTTGGTGAAATTTATAATAAAACTCCTCATGCAAAATTTCATCCAAATGGGATATGAATTGCGCTCTCTTGTGGCTCAAGAAGTCAAGATCCAAGATCGGTTTATATGGCAGCTATATCAAAACGTGGACCGATATAGCGCATTTGCAATCCCATCCGACCTACACTAATAAGAAGCAATTGTGCAACATTTTAAGCAGCTAGCTTTACTGCTTCGAAAGTTAGCGAGCTTTTGACAGACAGACGACTGGACATGTCTAGATCGACTAACAATGTCATGACGGTCAAGAATATATACATTATGGGGTCTTAGACGATTATTTCGAGGAGTTACAAACAGAAAGCCCCTTACCCTAATTTTCAGAAACGCCACATCTCGGAGATGGGTGGTGCGATTTAAGCCGGTCATGTTTGCCGACTATGGAAATATGGGGCTCAAATTAAAGGTATTTGGGAGTATACCACATATCTGATATCAACATTAGGGACCAACTGTCTAGCGGACGTCCACCACCATAACAACCCCCAAATAGGAAGTATTTGCTCACCAAGACAATTTGAGTCTTAAAGAGAGTGGAGCTTAATATTCATAGTTTTTAGGGCCAATACCCCAAACCGGACATATTTGCTGACTTTTGCAATAAGGAGTTTAAATGAGATTAGAAAACGAATTTGATACCCAATTTTGAGGGCAATGGCAATATGGGTTAAAAATAAATGAAATATCGATATATGAGAATAAAGCACGTTGTTAATATATTTTTCGGGCTTAGTGTTTGGGGGACCACCCCAATCCCCAAAACAACCCAAAATCGGGCATATTTACCGACTATGTCAATGTGGAGCTTAAATGAAAGGTATTGGGGGGTAGAGCAACAATTGATACCTATTTTCGGGACCGATTATTTGGGGGCCTACCCCTTTCCCAAAATACGCATTTGATATCCAAATGTAGGACCATGTATTTAGGACATCACCCCTTTCCCAAAGGGTTAACATTTTTCGACCATGCCAATATGTGGCTCAAATGAAAGGTATTTCAGATTAAAAAACGAATTTGATAACCTATTTGAGGGCCATGTGTTTGGGGGACGCTTCATCCTGAAAACTTCTCTTAAGCCAATGGCAATATGGGGTTTAAATAAATGGTATTTGAGAGAAGAGCACGATGCTGATATTTTTTCAGGGCCAAGTATCTGGGGGACCACCTCTCCTCCGAAAACACCACTAAATCAGACATCATGAGAATATTGGTCTGAAATGAAATATTTTGAGAGTGGTGTACACGTTACATCCAAACTTAAATTCGTAGACCAATAAAGATCATATGGGATTCAGACAAAGGCACTTATATTGTTAAATTGTTAGTATGGTATTTCACTAAAAGAAATTTAGTTGTCGAAAATAAATATTCCAAGGAAACTTTTGTTCCATATAAAGAAAAATAAGGCGCAGCGGAGCGGGCCCGGGTCAGCTAGTCGGATAATAATTGCGACCACTACAGGCTCAAGAAGTCAAGATCCCATATCGGTTTATATGGCAGCTATATCAGGTTATGAACCGATTTTAACCTTATTTGATACAGTAGTTGAAAGTAAGAATAAAATACGTCATGCAAAATTTCAGCCAAATCTGATAGGAATGGCGCCCTCTAGAAGCTCAAGAAGTCAAGTCCCCATATCTGTATATATGACAGCTATATCAGGTTATAAACCGATTTAAACCGTACTTCGCACAGTTGTTGGATATCATAACAAAATACTACGTGCCAAATTTTTTGTTATGATTATTTGTCGGTTTGTTTGTTTGTGTGTTCCTTATAGACTCAGAAACGGCGGAACCGATTTTCTTGAAATGTTCACTGATGATGCATATTAATCCCGTGGTGAAAATCGGGTACGACATTTTTATACCCTCCACCATAAGATGGGGGGTATACTAATTTCGTCATTCTGTTTGTAACTACTCGAAATATTCGTCTGAGACCCCATAAAGTATATATATTCTTGATCGTCGTGAAATTTTATGTCGATCTAGCCATGTCCGTCCGTCTGTCCGTCCGTCCGTCCGTCCGTCCGTCCGTCCGTCCGTCCGTCCGTCCGTCCGTCTGTCTGTCGAAAGCACGCTAACTTCCGAAGGAGTAAAGCTAGCCACTTGAAATTTTGCACAAATACTTCTTATTAGTGTAGGTCGGTTGGTATTGTAAATGGGCCATATCGGTCCATGTTTTGATATAGCTGCCATATAAACCGATCTTGGGTCTTGACTTCTTGAGCCTCTAGAGTGCGCAATTCTTATCCGATTGATATGAAATTTTGCACGACATGTTTTCTTATGATATCCAACAATTGTGCCAAGTGTGGTTCAAATCGGTCCATAACCTGATATAGCTGCCATATAAACCGATCGGGGGTCTTGACTTCTTGAGCCTCTAGAGTGCGCAATTCTTATCCGATTGAGATGAAAGTTTGCACCACGTGTTTTGTTATTATATCCAACAACTGTGTCAAGTATGGTTTAAATCGGCCAATAACCTGATATAGCTGCCATATAAACCGATCTTGGGTCTTGACTTCTTGAGCCTCTAGAGGGCGTAATTCTTATCCGATTGGAATGGAATTTCGCACGACCTGTTTTGTTATGATACCCAACAACTGTGCTAAGTATGGTTTAAATCGGTTCATAACCTGATATAGCTGCCATATAAACCGATCTTGGGTCTTGACTTCTTGAGCCTCTAGAGCGCACAATTCTTATCCGATTTGAATGAGTTTTTGCACGAAGTATTTTGTCATGTGTCCAACAACTGTGCCAAGTATGGCTGAAATCGGTCCATAACCTGATATAGCTGTCATATAAACAGATCTGGGAATTTGACTTCTTGAGCTTCTAGAGGGCGCAATTCCTATCCGATTTGGCTGAAATTTTGCATGACGTATTTTATTTTTACTTTCAACAACTGTCTCAAATAAGGTTCAAATCGGTTCATAACCTGATATAGCTGCTATATAAACCGATCTGGGATCTTGACTTCTTGACCCCTAGAGATCGCAATTATTATCCGATATGCCTGAACTTTTGTACGACGGATCCTCTCATGACCATCAACAAACGTGTTTATTATGTTCTGAATCGGTCTATAGCCCGATACAGATCCCATATAAATCGTTCTCTCTATTTTACTTCGTGAGCCCCAATGGGCGCAATTCTTATACGAATTGGCTGAAATTTTACACAGGTCTCCAACATATAATTTAATTGTGGTCCGAACCGGACCATATCTTGATATCGTTTTAATAGCAGAGCAACTCTTTTCTTATATCCTTTTTTGCCTAAGAAGAGATGCCGGGAAAAGAACTCGACAAATGCGATCCATGGTGGAGGGTATATAAGATTCGGCCCGGCCGAACTTAGCACGCTTTTACTTGTTTAATATCTGATGGGGGAGCAGACCCTCCCTCTTACCCTAATTTTCAGAAACTCCAGATCTCGGAATTGGGTGGTGCGATTTAAGCGAAATTGTGTGTGCTCTCTTATAGTAACCTACAAACAAAATTTTGGTACTCAAATATCGGATGGGGTACCTAGGGTGGGCTCTCCACTCCAAAACCTACCACATATATTTATACACCAATCACGCAAATATTGGACTTAAATGAAAGGTATTTAAGATTAGAAAACGTATCTGATATCCAATTGTCGGACCAAGTTTTGGGGGACCACCCCAACCCCTGAAACAGCCCTTTCCTCCCCTTCCCCAAAACACCCCCCAACAGGACTTATTTACTGACCACAGCAATATGGGGCTTAAATAAAAGGTATTTGTGTGTAGAAAACGAATCAAGTGTAATGGGGACCGCCCATCCCCGAAGAAGACAAGTGTACGACCATAGCAATGGCACTCAAATGAAAGATTTTGGAAGTAAAGCACCCCCAAAGGGTAAAAATTTTTCGACCATGCCAATATGCCAATGAAGAGTATTTGAGATTAAACAAGTAAAAGCGTGCTAAGTTCGGCCGGGCCGAATCTTATATACCCTCCACCATGGATCGCATTTGTCGAGTTGTTTTCCCGGCATCTCTTCTTAGGCTAAAAAGGATATAAGAAAAGAGTTGCTCTGCTATTAAAACGATATCAAGATATGGTCCGGTTCGGACCACAATTAAATTATATGTTGAAGACCTGTGTAAAATTTCAGCCAATTCGTATAAGAATTGCGCCCATTGGGGCTCACGAAGTAAAATAGAGAGAACGATTTATATGGGATCTGTATCGGGCTATAGACCGATTCAGAACATAATAAACACGTTTGTTGATGGTCATGAGAGGATCCGTCGTACAAAATTTCAGGCATATCGGATAATAATTGCGACCTCTAGAAGCTCAAGAAATCAAATCCCCAGATCTGTTTATATGACAGCTATATCAGGTTATAGACCGATTTCAACCATACTTGGCACAGTTGTTGGATATCATGACGAAATACTTCGTGCAAAAACTCATTCAAATCGGATAAGGATTGTGCCCTCTAGAGGCTCAAGAAGTCAAGACCCAAGATCGGTTTATATGGCAGCTATATCAGGTTATTGACCGATTTAAACCATACTTAGCACAATTGTTGGGTATCATAACAAAACACGTCGTGCAAAATTTCACTTCAATCGGATAAGAATTGCGCACTTTAGAGGCTCAAGAAGTCAAGACCCAAGATCGGTTTATATGGCAGCTATATCAGGTTATGGACCGATTTGAACCATACTTAGCACAGTTGTTGGATATCATAACAAAACACGTTTTGCAAAATTTCATTCCAATCGGATAAGAATTGCGCACGCTAGAGGCTCAAGAAGTCAAGACCCAAGATCGGTTTATATGGCAGCTGTATCAGGTTATGAACCGATTTCAACCATACTTGGCACAGTTGTTGTATGTCATAAGAAAACACGTCGAGCCAGATCTCGGAATTGGGTGGTGCGATTTAAGCGAAATTGTGTGTGCTCTCTTATAGTAACCTACAAACAAAATTTTGGTACTCAAATATCGGATGGGGTACCTAGGGTGGGCTCTCCACTCCAAAACCTACCACATATATTTATACACCAATCACGCAAATATTGGACTTAAATGAAAGGTATTTAAGATTAGAAAACGTATCTGATATCCAATTGTCGGACCAAGTTTTGGGGGACCACCCCAACCCCTGAAACAGCCCTTTCCTCCCCTTCCCCAAAACACCCCCCAACAGGACTTATTTACTGACCACAGCAATATGGGGCTTAAATAAAAGGTATTTGTGTGTAGAAAACGAATCAAGTGTAATGGGGACCGCCCATCCCCGAAGAAGACAAGTGTACGACCATAGCAATGGCACTCAAATGAAAGATTTTGGAAGTAAAGCACCCCCAAAGGGTAAAAATTTTTCGACCATGCCAATATGCCAATGAAGAGTATTTGAGATTAAACAAGTAAAAGCGTGCTAAGTTCGGCCGGGCCGAATCTTATATACCCTCCACCATGGATCGCATTTGTCGAGTTGTTTTCCCGGCATCTCTTCTTAGGCTAAAAAGGATATAAGAAAAGAGTTGCTCTGCTATTAAAACGATATCAAGATATGGTCCGGTTCGGACCACAATTAAATTATATGTTGAAGACCTGTGTAAAATTTCAGCCAATTCGTATAAGAATTGCGCCCATTGGGGCTCACGAAGTAAAATAGAGAGAACGATTTATATGGGATCTGTATCGGGCTATAGACCGATTCAGAACATAATAAACACGTTTGTTGATGGTCATGAGAGGATCCGTCGTACAAAATTTCAGGCATATCGGATAATAATTGCGACCTCTAGAAGCTCAAGAAATCAAATCCCCAGATCTGTTTATATGACAGCTATATCAGGTTATAGACCGATTTCAACCATACTTGGCACAGTTGTTGGATATCATGACGAAATACTTCGTGCAAAAACTCATTCAAATCGGATAAGGATTGTGCCCTCTAGAGGCTCAAGAAGTCAAGACCCAAGATCGGTTTATATGGCAGCTATATCAGGTTATTGACCGATTTAAACCATACTTAGCACAATTGTTGGGTATCATAACAAAACACGTCGTGCAAAATTTCACTTCAATCGGATAAGAATTGCGCACTTTAGAGGCTCAAGAAGTCAAGACCCAAGATCGGTTTATATGGCAGCTATATCAGGTTATGGACCGATTTGAACCATACTTAGCACAGTTGTTGGATATCATAACAAAACACGTTTTGCAAAATTTCATTCCAATCGGATAAGAATTGCGCACGCTAGAGGCTCAAGAAGTCAAGACCCAAGATCGGTTTATATGGCAGCTGTATCAGGTTATGAACCGATTTCAACCATACTTGGCACAGTTGTTGTATGTCATAAGAAAACACGTCGAGCAAAATTTCATTCCAATCGGATAAGAATTGCGCACTCTAGAGGCTCAAGAAGTCAAGACCCTAGATCGGTTTATATCGCAGCTATATCAAAACATGGACCGATATGGACCATTTACAATACCAACCGACCTACACTAATAAGAAGTATTTGTGCAAAATTTCAAGCGGCTAGCTTTACTCCTTCGGAAGTTAGCGTGCTTTCGACAGACAGACGGACGGATGGACGGACGGACAGACGGACGGATATGGCTAGATCGACATAAAATGTCTCGACGATCAAGAATATATATACTTTATGGGGTCTCAGACGAATATTTCGAGTAGTTACAAACAGAATGACGAAATTAGTATACCCCCCATCTTATGGTGGAGGGTATAAAAACGAATTTGATAACCAATCCTGGGTCCATGTGTTTGGGGGACGCCTCATCCTGTAAACTCCCCTCAAAACCAATTGCAGAATGAGTTTAAATAAATGGTATTTCAGACAAGAGCACGATGCTAACATTTTTCGGGGCCAAGTATCTGAGGACCAACTCACCCCCGAAAACACCCCTAAATCAGACATCATGAGAATATCGGGGTGAAATGAAATACAATATTTTAAGAATGGATTACACCTATATTCGATTCAGTTAAAGGCACTTATATTGTTAAACTGTTTGTCAATCGATACACAATTTTCGTAGCATGGTTTTTCACTAAAAGCTTTTTAATTGTCGAAAATAAATATTCCAAGGAAAATTTTGTTCCATATAAAGAAAGAGAAGGAGCAACGGAGTGGGCCTGGTCCAGCTAGTAGGGTATACATAGCAAACTAAAGAGACAAATGTATTACATTTCATTCATTTAGCCATATTTTCATTAATTTTTGAGACAAAGGCAACTGTTTTCCTCCGCTGGCCCATAATTCTCAGGTTTATTGAGAGGGTTGGTTCGAATGATCCTAAAACTCTTAAATAGAAATATGGGCCTTAACACAATTGCTTTTGTCGTTATGGACAGCTTTAAGATGGTAGTTTTCGACAAGGCAGAAGAACAGGGCTGCAAACCTAGGAAAAATTGTAGTGGGAAAGTTAATGGACTGTCATCTATATACTCCGGCTTTCTTGCAGAATTGTCTGGGTCTCCACTAGTTTGTGGCGATGCAGGCTGGTATCGGTGCCATTACAAATTAATTGACTACGGGATCAATGCTCAATGGAAATGTGTCGTTGCGCCCTACAGAAGATTGACAGGATCTTTATTGAAGCCGTGGGGTTGGGAAATCAGGACACGACTCAGTATTTGCTGCTGAATACTTGTCTGAGGAACTATCCAATAAATCTCTTAAATCTCGCAGATTGCAGGAGAGTGAAAATCGCCATGCCACGATCGGAATAGGGAAGGCGCCGAGATGGCACCGAGATGGCGCCAACCGGGCAGGAAGAAACTTCAAAGGTACTTTGCCAGTATCAGCTGCACGAAAAAAAATAATTCGTTTCACATCAAAGAAATTTTCGCCAAATAAAAATATTTTTGAACAAAGGTAGGACTTTGTTTACGATAGAAGTACATATTTTTTGCTATAAATTTTTGCAAGAATTTGTGGCAAATATAAAGTTTTGTTACCATGACGATACCTTTAATTTTTGATATACAGAATAGGTTATGCGAGATTTCAAATAGTTATACCGTCCACCAAAGGATGGGTTTATAAAAAGGAGGACCCTATCATTGAGCTTAAACTTGAATCGGACTGCACTCATTGATATGTGAGAAGTTTGCCCCTGTTCCTTAGTGGAATGTTCATGGGCAAAAATTTGCATTTGCTAAATATGGTTAAAATCGGTTCATAACCTGATGTAGATGTCATATAAACCGATCTGGGGTTTTTACTTCTGGATCCTCTAGAGGGCGCAAATCATCAGCATAAAATTTTTACCAATTATATGCAAATCTAAGTTGACTATTTCAGAACAGAATTTGATACACCGTTATATTAAAAGCAATCTATTTTTGCACAACTCCATTATGGTTTTGTATTATGATCTGGTGTAATCGTAATGCTATAAATAAAACTAAAATTATTTATCGGAGTTGTTCTTTTTATACCCTCCACCATAAGATGGGGGGTATACTAATTTCGTCATTCTGTTTGTAACTACTCGAAATATTCGTCTGAGACCCCATAAAGTATATATATTCTTGATCGTCGTGACATTTTATGTCGATCTAGCCATGTCCGTCCGTCTGTCCGTCCGTCCGTCCGTCCGTCCGTCCGTCCGTCTGTCTGTCGAAAGCACGCTAACTTCCGAAGGAGCAAAGCTAGCCGCTTGAAATTTTGCACAAACACTTCTTATTAGTATAGGTCGGTTGGTATTGTAAATGGGCCATATCGGTCCATGTTTTGATATAGCTGCCATATAAACCGATCTTGGGTCTTGACTTCTTGAGCCTCTAGAGGGCGCAATTCTTATCTGATCAGAATGAAATTTTGCACGATGTGTTCTGTTATGATATCAAACAACTGTGCCAAGTATGGTTCAAATCGGTCCATAACCTGATATAGCTGCCATATAAACCGATCTTGGGTCTTGACTTCTTGAGCCTCTAGAGGGCGCAATTCTTATCCGATTGGAATGAAATTTTGCACGACGTGCTTTGTTATGATACCCAATAACTGTGCCAAGTATGGTTTAAATCGGTCCATAACCTGATATAGCTGCCATATAAACCGATCTTGGGTCTTGACTTCTTAAGCCTCTAGAGGGCACAATTCTTATCCGATTGGAATGGAATTTCGCACGACGTGTTTTGTTATGATACCCAATAACTGTGCCAAGTATGGTTTAAATCGGTCCATAACCTGATATAGCTGCCATATAAACCGATCTTGGGTTTTGACTTCTTGAGCCTCTAGAGGGCACAATTCTTATCCGATTTGAATGAATTTTTGCACGAAGTATTTCGTTATGATATCCAACAACTGTGCCAAGTATGGTTGAAATCGGTTCATAACCTGATATAGCTGTCATATAAACAGATCTGGGGATTTGACTTCTTGAGCTTCTAGAGGGCGCAATTCCTATCCGATTTGGCTGAAATTTTGCATGACGTATTTTATTTTTACTTTCAACAACTGTGTCAAATAAGGTTCAAATCGGTTCATAACCTGATATAGCTGCCATATAAACCGATCTGGGATCTTGACTTCTTGACCCCTAGAGGTCGCAATTATTATCCGATATGGCTGCAATTTTGTACGATGGATCCTCTCATGACCATCAACAAACGTGTTTATTATGGTCTGAATCGGTCTATAGCCCGATACAGATCCCATATAAATCGTTCTCTCTATTTTACTTCGTGAGCCCCAATGGGCGCAATTCTTATACGAATTGGCTGAAATTTTACACATGTCTCCAACATACAATTTAATTGTGGTCCGAACCGGACCATATCTTGATATCGTTTTAATAGCAGAGCAACTCTTTTCTAATATCCTTTTTTGCCTAAGAAGAGATGCCGGGAAAAGAAGTCGACAAATGCGCTCCATGGTGGAGGGTATATAAGATTCGGCCCGGCCGAACTTAGCGCGCTTTTACTTGTTGCATATTAAAATGTCTACTTTGGGAGGGGCATTTCTTTGTCGCGTAAATATTACCAAACAATGTACCTGTCTTGAAATTATAGTTATACTAGCTGACTCGGACCCGCTCCGCTGCGCCTTTTTTTACTTTATATGGAGCAAAATTTTAATTGGAATATTTTTTTCGACAATTAAAAAGCTTTTAGTAAATACCATGCTACGAAAATAGTATATCGCTTAACTAACAGTTTAACAATATAAGTGCCTTATCAGAATCCCGTATGATCTTTATTGGTCTACGAATATAAGTTTGGATGTAAGGTGTACTCCTTTCTTAAAATACATTATTTCAGCCCGATATTCTCATGATATCTGATTTAGGGGGTGAGGTGGTCCTCCAGATACTTGGCCCTGAAAACTATCAGCATAGTGCTATTCTCTCAAATACCATTTATTTAAACCCCATATTGCCATTGGTTTAAGGGGAGTTTACACGATGGGGCGTTCCCCAAACACATGGCCCCGAAATTGGTTATCAAATTTGTTTTCTAATCTCAAATACCTTTCATATGAGCCACATATTGGCATGGTCGAAAAATGTTTACCCTTTGGGGTGTGTTTTGGAGAAGGGGTGATGTCCTTAATACATGGACCTATATACTATTATTTGAGCCCCATATTGCGATGGTCAGTAAATAATTGCTGTTTGTGGGGTATTTTGGGAAAGGGGTAGCCCCTCAGAGAATTGGTCCCGAAAATGGGTATCAATTCTTGCTCTACCCCCCAATACCTTGTATTTAAGCTCCACATTGATATGGTTGGTAAATATGCCCGATTTAGGGGTTTTTTCTGATGGGGTTTTTTCCGATGGTTTCGCCAGGATTCGAACCCAGGCGTTCAGCGTCATAGGCGGACATGCTAACCTCTGCGCTACGGTGACCTCCAACATTATCCAACATTAAGCCCTGAAAATATTGGGTTGCCCAAAAAGTAATTGCGGATTTTTTAAAAGAAAGTAAATACATTTTTAATAAAACTTAGAATGAACTTTAATCAAATATACTTTTTTTATACTTTTTTTCTAAAGCAAGCTAAATGTAACAGCTGATAACTGACAGAAGAAAGAATGCAATTACAGAGTCACAAGCTGTGAAAAAATTTGTCAACGCCGACTAAATGAAAAATCCGCAATTACTTTTTGGACAACCCAATATATCAGCAACGTGGTCTATACTCATATATCTATATATCATTTATTTGAAACGTATTGCCATTAGCCTCAAAAATTGATATCAAAATCGTTTTCTAATCTCGTTTAAACTCCTTGTTGCAAAAGTCAGGAAATATGTCCGGTTTGTGGTATTGGCCCTAAAAACTAAAAATATTTAGTTCCACTCTCTTTACTCACCAAATTGTCTTGGTGAGAAAAGAGGACAGCAAGAGATTGCAAAAGTTGGAAAATCAATTAGGACGGACCAAACTGATTATACGAGGTTTACCAAACCAAAAAGGGTTATATGGGGCTGTCAACAATCTCTTTCGAAATAATTTAAAGATGAATTTTGAGCCAGAAATCGAAAATATAAAAAAGATGCATGAAACAAACGACAAAATGACTGTCTTAGTGGAGCTAAAATCGGCTAGAACGGTTTCGGAAGTCTTTAAATGTACAAAGTTACTGGCTGGTTCATCGATATTCATAGAGCGGGATCTAAGCGGCGTACGTTTGCAAAAAAAGAAGGTGATGTTGTTAATGAAAAAGGAACTACAGAAGCTAAATAGAGACAAAAGGATTGGTGTAAGAGGTGAACAGCTTGTGGTTGAAGGAAAAACATTTTACTGGAATGCTGAAAATAGGCTTATGTGTGGACAAAGTTGCGGTATAGAGGAGCTAACAAACATGTTTGGTGACGGTATGAAATCCCTTAATATGAATTATAATCATTTAGTTGGTAATTTATCTTCAAAAAACTATTAAAATTCAAAAACTCCATTATTCAAAATAATAATATAAGCGAAAATAATAATATATATGAAATAAATGTAGAAACCATAGAAAGCTATAAACATGTTACATTAAAAATTATAGCATATAATATTCACGGCTTGAGCAGTAAAAATCTTCACCACCACTTTTTTGAATACTTAGAAAACTTTGATATCTTTATGCTTTCGGAAACGCATGTTGAGACAACAAAACAAGATTTCTATATAAGAAAATTTAAAAAATTTAAAATATACTGGAATGCTGCTACCAGGAACAGTACAAGAGGTCGAGGCATTGGTGGCCAATTATATGGAGTACGCAGCGATTTAGAAAGGAATGGTTTTAAGCATGTTTTTACTCGAAGAGGGGGCCAAGATATATTTCAATGCGAGTTTAACTCGGTCCGGTTCGAAATTTTACCAGTATACCTGAGAGGTGCTGATTGGGCTCAAGATTTCGATAATTTAAAATCGGCGGTTGAGAGTAGTAAAGGAAGCAAAATTGTTATCGGAGATCACAATATTCGGATCGGAGAGGAGCAAGAGGTACCTACAGAGATGCTAGAAAATTGCCTCAGCACCAGGCAGTCAAATGATAAAAATATTAATGCGAATGGGAAAAAATATGTGGAATTTTGTAATGATAATGGCCTAGTAATTTTGAATGGACGAACGCCAGGTGATGAAGAAGGCAGGTTTACATTTACAAACAAAAATGGTAGCTCCGTGATCGATTTGTGTGCTGTTACGTTAGAAACTCTGGGATACATAAGGACTTTCAGAGTTGACGATCAGATTTGGTCTGACCATTTCCCGTTAGTCCTAACTGTATCCTTACCAAGTACGAGTCTGAACACACTGGACAGATTAAACTTATTGCCAAAATTGATATGGAAAGACACAAATAAAATCAGTTACCAGAGTTCTTTGAATCGAAATCTTCGCAGCCTACCACTAAATCCAAAGCTAGGAGATTTAACGAAGACCATATACGAGTCTTATCCGAAGAACTCAAACTCACAAAAAGTGCGTTTTAAAAATAAGTGGTTTGACACAGAATGTCTGAAAGACAGAAAGAAGACAATGGGGTTGCTCTCCAAGCTCAGGAGATCTGGGTCAGCAAAAGACAGAAACGCCTATATGGAACAAAAGAAATCTTATGATAATTTATGTAAAGCCAAAAAGTCAAACTATTATACCCAGATAGAGAGGAAGCTAGACGTTACTTCCGATAGTAAGGCATGGTGGTCGCTGGCGAAGGAACTCAGACAGCATAATAATGATGTTTCCTGTCATATATCAGTAGAAACATTAAAAAACTACTTTAAGTGCCTGCTAAACCCTGTATGCAAAACTCTACCAATTTTTTATGCACCCAACAATGTAACGGATTTCGTTCTGGATAGAGATTTTACAGTCGGAGAAATTAAACTGCAACTAAAAAATGTTAAATCAAATAAAGCGCCTGGGGAAGATCGAGTTCCCTATGAGTTTTTTATCCACGCTTCAGATGACTACTTGCGAACATTATGCGAGGGTTTTAACAAGATTTTGGATGGCTTCGACGACTTCGAAACATTTCGCGTCGGCGTAATATTTCCAATACACAAGAAAGGAGACCCAAACGATGTAAACAACTTTCGGGGCATCACGTTCATGAATTGTATTGGAAAACTCATGATTGGAATGATCAATGGTAGAATAACAGAATGGGTAAACAGATACCAAATATTAAATGAGTACCAGGCGGGTTTCAGAAAAGGCTATTCTACAGTCGATAATATCTTTAACCTAGCAGCAATAGTCAATCTTAAATTAAACGAAAACAAAAAGGTTTATGCGTACTTCGTAGACTTTAAAGCAGCTTTTGATAGAGTGCCAAGAAACCTCCTTATATACAAGCTTCATGATATAGGACTGTCGTCAAAAATCATCGGTTTTGTAGAGAAGATCTATGGAAACACAAAGTCCGCAGTATGGTCAGGCACCGAAATGTCGGAGTATTTTGATACTTGTACTGGCGTAAAACAAGGTTGCTTATTGTCGCCAGTTCTATTTGCTATATATCTAAATGATTTACATAGCCATCTTGAGGGCGGTCTTTTCGTAGAGGAAACAAACATTCGTCTTTTAATGTACGCGGATGACATAGTTATAATGGCTGATAGACCAACGACTTTGCAGCGGATGATAGACAACCTAGAATCGTATTGCGACAGATGGGGGATGGAAGTGAACCACACCAAGTCCGAAATAATGGTTTTTAGAAGAGGAGGAAAGTTATCTGCAAATGAAAAATGGACATTTAAAGGAGAAAGCATAAGAATAGTAAACGAATATAAATACTTGGGAATTATATTAACACCCAAATTATCTTTTACTAAACACCTATTGAAAAAGGAAGAAGCTACGAAAATGGCAATAAATTCAACGTGGAGAAATTTTATTTCTAAACCCTCTGTAAATCTGACGGCGAAATGGAAGATGTTTTTGGCTGTTTGTCGTTCGATCCATAGTTACGGAGCACAGATATGGGGGAATTCCCATTTTAGTGAGGTTGAAAAATTGTATCGTTATTTTATAAAAAGAATTCTGAAACTACCAGAGTCTACTCCAAATTACGTCCTTGCCTTGGATACCGGATACGAGCCGGGGTATATATATACGTATTCTCTACATCTACAATACCTGGCAAAAGTACTATTTGATCTGGAGAGTCACAGACTACCACATATACTTGCCAAGAAACTTTCAGATAAAAACTTAAGCTGTTTTAAGGAGTTTTCTTGCCAACTAACAGAGCATAATATCCAGAGCAGTAATGTAAAATTGAATAAGAACTGTTGGATGGCTGCAGTTAAAAAACTTTTGACGGAAATAAAAAGCAAGGCTTATATTGAATTTATACAACATGCGGAGCGAAGTGAGAGACGAATTTTTAAATTCCTTGACTTTAGTGCTGGCCCACTTTACTGTAATGATAATTACGGTCAAGAACAAATAACCTTGATAATGAAAGCTAGAGGAGATCTACTTTGGCTGAATTCTAATAAAAACGGAACTGCAGATGAACAAAGATGCTCTCTGTGTAACCTTGGAGAAGCAGAAACATTGGAACATTTCATGGGTTGCTGCCCAATACTTAAAAGTATTCGCGAGCGATATTTCAATAAAATATTTTTGTCCCGAAATGAAATTATTAATATCCTAAATGGTGGGGAAGTTTTTAGCTGGCTAAGCCTGTACAAATTCTTGAAAGAAGCACTTAAATATAGAAAAGTTCTTATAGAAGAGTTCAACTACTAATTATTTAAAATAAATTCATTAGAAATAATAAAAAAAAAAAAAAAAAAAAAAAAAAAAAAAACTCAATTTTCCGGCAGACGGTTTGAATAAAACCATGCTGTATAATTCTTTATTGCTAATAAGTTAACATTTGTAAATTTCTATACCTTTTATAACGTTACATGAAAATAAAGAACAATTGAATTGAATTGAATTGAATTGGTGAGAAAATACGTCCTATTTGGGGGTTGTTATGGTTATATGACGTCACCTAGAGAGTTGGTCCCTAATTTTGACATCAGATACGTGGTCTACTTCCAAATGCCTTTAATTTATGCCCCAAATTTCCATAGTCGGCAAACATGACCGGCTTGGGGGGTGTTTTTGGGGATGGGCGGCTACTTAGTGAGTTGGCCTTGAAAATATATATCGGATTCGTGTTATACCCGAAAATCCCTCTTATTTGAGCCTCATATTGCAATAGTCAGTAAATACTTACTATTTGGGCGGTGTTGTGAGGGTGGCGTGGCCCCATAGACACTTTTCCCGAACATTGATATCAAATTCCCAAAGACCTTTCATTTGAGCGCCATATTGTTATGATCGTAAATTTGTCCCCTTTGGGGGATGTTTTTGGTGAGAGGCGGCCCCCAAACCCTTGGTCCCATATTTGGATATCAGATTCTATCTCTACATTCAAATACCTTTTATTCAAGCACCATATTCCCATAGTCAGTAAATAAGTGCAGTTTGGGAGTGTTTTAGGGAAGGGGTGGACCCCCAGAAACGTGGTCCCACATTTGGATATCAGATTCGTATTCTACTCGCAAATACCTTTCATTTGAGTCCCATATTGACATGGGCGGTAAATATGTCCGATTTAGGGTTGTTTTGGGGCTTGGGGCGGACCCCCTAGCACTTGGTCCGACAATTGGATATCAGATACGTTTTCTTATCCTAGTTACCTTTCATTTGAGTCCCATATTGTCGTGATTGGTGCAAATGTATGTTTGGTAGGTTTTTGGGTGGGGCAGCCCCCATCCGATATTTGGATACAAAATTTTTTTTTTTAGGGTACTATATGAGAGCACACAAAATTTCACTTAAATCGCACCACCCATCTCCGAGATCTGGCGTTTCTGAAAATTAAGGTACGGGGGAGGGTCCGCCCTCCCTTTAGATATCAAAAAATGTAGTACCCTATTTTTACCATGGAGTGATTATGCACCATCTGTGAAAATTTCAAGAAAATCGGTTCAGCAGTTTCTGAGTCTATAAGGAACACACAAACACACAAACAAACAAACAAACACAAATTGATTTTTATACCCTCCACCATAAGATGGGGGTATACTAATTTCGTCATTATGTTTGTAACTACTCGAAATATTCATCTGAGACCCCATAATGTATATATATTCTTGATCGTCGCGACATTTTATGTCGGTCTAGCCATGTCCGTCCGTCTGTCCGTCCGTCCGTCTGTCTGTCGAAAGCACGCTAACTTCCGAAGGAGTAAAGCTAGCCGCTTGAAATTTTGCACAAATACTTCTTATTAGTGTAGGTCAGTTGGTATTGTAAATGGGCCATATCGGTCCATATTTTGATATAGCTGCCATATAAACCGATCTTGGGTCTTGACTTCTTGAGCCTCTAGAGGGCGCAATTCTTATCTGATCAGAATGAAATTTTGCACGATGTGTTCTGTTATGATATCCAACAACTGTGCCAAGTATAGTTCAAATCGGTCCATAACCTGATATAGCTGCCATATAAACCGATCTTGGGTCTTGACTTCTTGAGCCTCTAGCGTGCGCAATTCTTATCCGATCAGAATGAAATTTTGCACGACGTGTTCTGTTATGATATCCAACAACTGTGCCATGTATGGTTCAAATCGGTCCATAACCTGATATAGCTGCCATATAAACCGATCTTGGGTCTTGACTTCTTGAGCCTCTGGAGTGCGCAATTCTTATCCGATTGAAATGAAATTTTGCGCGACGTGTTTTGTTATTATATCCAACAACTGTGCCAAGTATAGTTCAAATCGGTCCATAACCTGATATAGCTGTCATACAAACCGATCTTGGGTCTTGACTTCTTGAGCCTCTAGAGGGCACAATTCTTATCCGATTTGAATGAGTTTTTGCACGAAGTATTTCGTCATGATATCCAACAACTGTGCCAAGTATGGTTGAAATCGGTCTATAACCTGATATAGCTGTCATATAAACAGATCTGGGGATTTAACTTCTTGAGCTTCTAGAGGGAGCAATTCCTATCCGATTTGGCTGAAATTTTGCATGACGTATTTTATTTTTACTTTCAACAACTGTGTCAAATAAGGTTCAAATCGGTTCATAACCTGATATAGCTGCCATATAAACCGATCTGGGATCTTGACTTCTTGACCCCTAGAGATCCGATATGCCTGAAATCTTGTACGACGGATCCTCCCATGACCATCAACAAACGTGTTTATTATGGTCTGAATCGGTCTATAGCCCGATACAGCTCCCATATAAATCGTTCTCTCTATTTTACTTCGTGAGCCCCCAATTGGCGCAATTCTTATAGGAATTGGCTGAAATTTTACACAGGTCTCCAACATATCTTGATATCGTTTTAATAGCAGATCAACTCTTTTCTTATATCCTTTTTTGTCTAAGAAGAGATGCCGGGAAAAGAACTCGACAAATGCGATCCATGGTGGAGGGTATATAAGATTCGGCCCGGCCGAACTTAGCACGCTTTTGCTTGTTATATATAAGATTTTCTTTTAACTTGCAGGCATGTGTCTGTTTTTCTATTGATTATTGGCATTGGACATACCAGCGCTTTTGTTCCAAATTCGAAACTTTAAAATTTGCCGCTTTCTGAATTTACCATCCGCACTCGACACAGCTGCTTAATACACTGACCCTTTACTCAGTCAAAACAATATAGAAAACTGATTCTTTGCTCAGTCAAAACAAACAAACAAAAAGGTGTTAAGTTCGCAATTGCAATTATATCGAAATATATTCCGATTTGGACCAAATACTAATAAGTACAAGTAATTGTTTAACTGTGTAACAAAATATTGGTCTTTTTAAAAGCTATATCTAAAAATAAACCGATCTGAACCATATACGACACGGATGTCGAAAAGCCAAACATAAGTCTCTGTGACAAATTTCAGAGAAGTCGGATTATAAAGGCGCCGTTTTTGGGGCCAGGACTTAAATCGCGATATCGGTCTACATGGTAGCTATATCCAAATCTGGACCGATTTTGTTCAAGTTGCATTAAAATGTCGAACGCACTGTCCCAAATTTCGACTAATCGGACAATAAATGCGACTTCTATAGACCCAAAACCTTAAATAGAGAGATCGGTCTGTATGGCAGCTATATCCAAAGCTGGACCGATCTAGGCCAAATTGCAGAAGGATTGTACCTGATTTTAGCAAAATCGGGTAATAAATGTGGCTTTATGGGCGTAAGACCCTTAATCGGAGGATCGGTCTATATGGCAGCTATTTCAAAATCTGGACCGATCTGGGCCAAATTGAAGAAGGGTGTCAAAGGGCCCAATACAACTCACTGTCCCAAATTGCAGCAAAATCGGATAATAAATGTGGCTTTTATGGCCCCAAAACCTTAAATCGGGAGATCGGTCTATATGGCAGCTATATCCAAATCTGGACCGATCTGGGCCAAATTGAGGAAGGATGTTGAAGGGCCTAACATAACTCACTGTACCAAATTTTGACAAAATGGGATAATAAATGTGGCTTTTATGGGCCTAAGACCCTAAATCGGCGGACCGGTCTATATGGGGGCTATATCACGATATAGGCCGATATAGCCCATCTTCGAACTTAACCTGCTTATATATTTCGATGTGCTTCAAACGGAATGACAAAATTAATATATCCCCATCCTTCGGTGGTGGCTATAAAAATTAATTTGTGTTTGTTTGTAGGTCTGCTTGTTTGTTTGTGTGTTCGTTTTAGACTTAGAAACGGCTGAACCGATTTTCTTAAAATTTTCACAGGTTGTGCATAATGACCCAATGATGAAAATAGGGAACTACATTTTTTTAAAGCAGAAGGGGGGCGAAGCCTCCCCCTTACCCTAATTTTGTGTGCTCTCATATAGTACCTTAAATATAAAAATTTGGTATCCAAATTTCGGATGGGGTACCTAGGGCCCACCCTAAAACCTACCAAACATATATTTACACCAATCACGACAACATGGGACTCAAATGAAAGGTAATTAGGATAAGAAAACGTATCTGATCCAATTGTCGGACCTTGTGCTAGGGGGACCACCCCAAGCCCCAAAACAACCCTAAATCGGACATATTTACCGACCATGGCAATACGGGACTCAAATGAAAGGTATTTGCGAGTAAAATACGAATCTGATATCCAAATGTGGGACCACTTTTCTGGGTGTCCACCCCTTTCCCCAAAACACCCCCCAAACAGGACTCATTTACTGACCATAGGAATATGGGGCTTAAATTAAAGGTATTTGAATGCAGAATACGAATCTGATATCCAAATATGGGACCAAGTGTTTTGGGGGCCGTCTATCACCAAAAACATCCCGTAAGGGGGACAATTTACGACCATAGCAATATGGGGCTCAAATGGAAGGTCTTCGGGAGTAAAGCACGAATCTAATATCAATATTCGGGAAAAGTGTCTATGGGGCCACACCACCCAAATAGGACGAATTTGCTGACTATTGCCATATAAGGCTCAAATAAAAGGGTTTTTAGAGTATAACACGAATCCGATATATATTTTCAAGGCCAACTCGCTGAGTGTCAGCCCATTCCCCAAAACACCTCCCAATGCGGTCATGTTTGGCGACTATAGAAATATAGGATTCAATTTAAAGGTATGTGGGAGTAGACCACGTTTCTGATATCAACATTAGGGGCCAACTGTCAAGCGGACGTCCCACCACTATAACAACCCCCAAATAGCATGTATTGGGTTGCCTGAAAAGTAATTGCGGATTTTTTAAAAGACAGTTAATGCATTTTTAATAAGACTTAGAATGAACTTTAATCAAATATATAATTGCCATTTTGTTCGATAACCTTTTGCCATCTTCCTGGCAAATTTAGAATTCCACGCTCATAGAACTTCTGGCCTTTATCTGCAAAAAACTGAACCAAGTGCGATTTTATAGCCTCATCATTGCCGAAAGTTTTACCATTTAAGGAGTTCTGCAAAGATCGAAATAAATGGTAGTCTGATGGTGCAAGGTCAGGGCTATATGGTGCATGCATCAAAAGTTCCCAGCCAAGCTCACTCAGTTTTTGGCGAGTGACCAAAGATTTGTGCGGTTTTCGACTAACGTTGTTGAAAACAATCCATTTTTCATCTCCAGTTATGATTCGTTTTAAAAACGGATCGAATTCATTGCGTTTAAGGTTGATTCGGTTTGTTAAATAAATTTCTTTCAATACATGTGGTACCCATATTAAAATTGACGCCACACAAACAAATGTAAACAAAATTTCGCGCACTTTTTTTCTAAAGCAAGCTAAAAGTAACAGCTGATAACTGACAGAAAAAAGAATGCAATTACAGAGTCACAAGCCATTGAAAAAATTTGTCAACGCCGACTATATTACTACTATATGACCGACAATTACTTTTGGGCAACCCAATATTTGCTCATGAAGACAATTAGGGTCTTAAAGAGAGTGGAAGTAAATATTCATAGTTTTTAGCGCCAATACCCCAAACCGGACATATTTGCTGACTTTTGCAATAAGGAGTTTAAATGAGATTAGAAAATGAATTAGATATCCAATTTTGAGGCCAATAGCAATATGGGGTTAAAATAAATGATATATAGATATATGAGAATAGAGCACGTTGCTGATATATTTTCCGGGCTTATTGTTTAGGGACCACTCCAATCCCAAAAACACTCCTAAATCGGGCATATTTACCAACCATGTCAATGTGGAGCTTAAATGAAAGGTATTAGGGGGTTGAGCAAGAATTGATACCAATTTTCGGGACTAATTTTCTGGGGATATACTCCTTTCCCAAAATACCCCACAAACAGCAATTTATTACTGACCATCGCAATATGGGATTCAAATAAAGGTATTTGGGAGTAGAATACGAACCCCTTTCCCAAAACACCCCCAAAGGAAAAAATTTTTCGACCATGCCAATATGTGGCTCAAATGATAGGTATTTGAGATTAGAAAACGAATTTGATAACCTATTTTGTGGTCATGTGTTTGGGGGACGCCTCATCCTGTGAACTCCCCTCAAAACCAATGGCAATATGGGGTTTAAATAAATGGTAATTGAGAGAAGAGCACGATACTGATATTATTTCAGGGCCAAGTATCTGGGGGACCACCTATCCCCCAAAAAACGCTACTAAATCAGACATCATGAGAATATCGGGCTGAAATGAAGTACTTTAAGAATGGATCATATGGGATTCAGATAAAGGCACTTATATTGTTAAACTGTTAGTCAAGCGATATACTATTTTCGTAGCATGGTATTTCACTGAAAGATCTTTAATTGTCGGAAATAAATATTCCAAGGAAACTTTTGTTCCATATAAAGTTAAAGAAGGCGCAGCGGATCGGGCCCGGGTCAGCTACTTATTTTATAAAACCAAAATTTCAATAAAATTTTTTGTGCCCGTTCAAGCATTTTGCGACACTACCCTTTGCCGGAAATTTTTTAATTTTTTTTATGCTTGTTTGTCCCAAATAAAAACAAGAACGGAATGAAAAATCACAAAATGAAATGTTTTCTATGTATGTATATTATTTTTCTAAAGGCTAACTTTTAATGAAATATTGTCTAAAGCCAAAATTTAAAAAATATGCCCACTCGAAATTATGTTTTTCTAACAGAAAGATTTCAATAAATTTCAATAACATTCAATATTTTCAAACGAAAACAAGTAACATATTTACAAACGAAAGCGTCCCCCAAACACATGGCCCCGAAATTGGTTAATAAATTTGATTTCGAAAAAATTTCACCCTTTTGGGGGTAGTTTTGGGGAAGGGGTGATGCCTAAAATACATGGTCCTACATACTTTTAGTTGAGCCCCATATTGTGATGGTTAGTAAAAAATTGCCGTTTGTGGGGTATTTTGGGAAAGGGTGGACCCCCAGAGTTGGTTCCGAAAATGGGTATCAATTCTTGCTCTACCCCCCAAGACCTTGTATTTAGCTCCACATTGACATGGTAGGTAAATATGTCCGATTTGGGGTGCTTTGCGGATTGGGGTGGTCCCCCCATTGCAAATGCAAATGTTGCCAATGAACATTCCGCTTATGAACAGGGGCAAACTTCCCACATATCAATGAGTGCAGTCGGGTTCAAGTTTTTAAACTCAATGACAAGGGACCCCCTTTTTGTAGCCGAGTGCGAACGGCGTGACGCAGTGCGATAGCTCTTGGGAGAGAAGTTTTACATGGCATAGTACCTCACAAATGTTGCCAGCATAAGGTGAGGAAAACCACCGTGGAATATTTTTTCTGATAGCCTCGGCAGGATTCGAACCCAGGCGTTCAGCGTCATAGGCGGAAATGATAACCTCTGCGCTACGGTGGCCTCCAACATTATACAACATGGTCCCCCAACATTAAGCCCTGAAAATATATCAACAACGTGCTCTATTCTCATTTACCTATATATCATTTATTTGAACCATATTGCCATTAGCCTCAAAAAAATATATCAAAATCGTTTTCTAATCTCATTTAAACTCCTTATTGCAAAAGTCAGCAAATATGTCCGGTTTGGGGTATTCGCCTTAAAAACTATGAATATTTAGTTCCACTCTCTTTAAGGCTCAAATTGTCTTGGTGAGCAAATACTTCCTATTTGGGGGTTGTTATGGTGGTAGGACGTCGGCTAGACAGTTGGCCCCTAATGTTGATATCAGATACGTGGTCTACTCCCACATACCTTTAACTTGAGCCCCATATTTCCATAGTCGGCAAACATGACCGGCTTGGGGGTGTTTTGGGGGAAGGGCGGCCACTCAGTGTGGTGGACTTTAAAATATGTATCGGATTCGTGTTCTACTCTAATAACCCTCTTATTTGAGCCTCATATTGCAATAGTCAGCAAATATTTCCTATTTGGTGGTTTTGTGGGGTTGGGGTGGCGCCCCATAATGAATAATGATATCGGATTCATGCTTTACTCCCAAAGACCTTTCATTTGAGCCCCATATTGCTATGGTCGAAAATTTATCCCCTTTGGGGGATGCTTTTGGGAAGTGGCGGCCCCACAAACGCTTTGTCTCATATATGGATATCAGATTCGAGTTCTACACTCAAATACCTTTTATTTAATCCCCATATTTCCATGGTCGGTAAATAAGTACTGTTTGTTGGGTGTTTTGGGGAAGGGGTGGACCCCCGAAAGGTGGTCCCACATTTGGATATCAGATTCGTATTCTACTCGCAAATACCTTTCAAATACCGATTTAGGGCTGTTTTAGGAGCTGGGGTGGTCCCCCTAACACTTGGTCCGACAATTGGATATCAGATACGTTTTCTTATCCCAAAATACCTTTCATTTGAGTCCCATATTTTCGTGATTGGTCTAAATATATGTTTGGTAGGTTTTAGGGTGGGGCGTCACCCGTAGGTAGCCCATCCGAAATTTGGACACAACATTTTTATTTTCAGGGTACCTATCTCCGAAATGTGGCGTTTCTGAAAATTAGGGTAAGGGGGAGGGTCTGCTCCCCCTTCAGATATCACAAAATGTAGAAATCTATTTTCACCACGGGATCATTATGCACCATCTGCGAAAATTTCAAGAAAATCGGTTCAGTCGTTTCTGAGTCTATACGGAACAAACAAACAAAAATACAAACATACAAATAAACACAAATTGATTTTTATATATAAGATTTTTAATATATATTTTTAAATAAATTTTAAAACATAATGTTTGACCCACGATTCCATTATCCAATTTGGATGAAATTTCATATATTCATAATTAAGAGCATTTATATAGACGTAGTCACTTTATTTTAAACATATTTTTTTTTTTTAAAGAAAAGTAAAAATAAAAATTTTGAAAATTTTTTAAAAATAAACAAGTAAAAGCGCGCTAAGTTCGGCCGGGCCGAATCTTATATACCCTCCACCATGGAGCGCATTTGTCGACTTCTTTTCCCGGCATCTCTTCTTAGGCAAAAAAGGATATTAGAAAAGAGTTGCTCTGCTATTAAAACGATATCAAGATATGGTCCGGTTCGGACCACAATTAAATTGTATGTTGGAGACATGTGTAAAATTTCAGCCAATTCGTATAAGAATTGCGCCCATTGGGGCTCACGAAGTAAAATAGAGAGAACGATTTATATGGGATCTGTATCGGGCTATAGACCGATTCAGACCATAATAAACACGTTTGTTGATGGTCATGAGAGGATCCATCGTACAAAATTGCAGGCATATCGGATAATAATTGCGACCTCTAGGGGTCAAGAAGTCAAGATCCCAGATCGGTTTATATGGCAGCTATATCAGGTTATGAACCGATTTGAACCTTATTTGACACAGTTGTTGAAAGTAAAAATAAAATACGTCATGCAAAATTTCAGCCAAATCGGATAGGAATTGCGCCCTCTAGAAGCTCAAGAAGTCAAATCCCCAGATCTGTTTATATGACAGCTATATCAGGTTATGGACCGATTTCAACCATACTTGGCACAGTTGTTGGATATCATAACGAAATACTTCGTGCAAAAATTCATTCAAATCGGATAAGAATTGTGCCCTCTAGAGGCTCAAGAAGTCAAAACCCAAGATCGGTTTATATGGCAGCTATATCAGGTTATGGACCGATTTAAACCATACTTGGCACAGTTATTGGGTATCATAACAAAACACGTCGTGCGAATTCCATTCCAATCGGATAAGAATTGTGCCCTCTAGAGGCTTAAGAAGTCAAGACCCAAGATCGGTTTATATGGCAGCTATATCAGGTTATGGACCGATTTAAACCATACTTGGCACAGTTATTGGGTATCATAACAAAACACGTCGCGCAAAATTTCATTCCAATCGGATAAGAATTGCGCCCTCTAGAGGCTCAAGAAGTCAAGACCCAAGATCGGTTTATATGGCAGCTATATCAGGTTATGGACCGATTTGAACCATACTTGGCACAGTTGTTTGATATCATAACAGAACACATCGTGCAAAATTTCATTCTGATCAGATAAGAATTGCGCCCTCCAGAGGCTCAAGAAGTCAAGACCCAAGATCGGTTTATATGGCAGCTATATCAAAACATGGACCGATATGGCCCATTTACAATACCAACCGACCTATACTAATAAAAAGTGTTTGTGCAAAATTTCAAGCGGCTAGCTTTGCTCCTTCGGAAGTTAGCGTGCTTTCGACAGACAGACGGACGGACGGACGGACGGACGGACGGACGGACGGACGGACGGACGGACGGACGGACGGACGGACGGACAGACGGACGGACGGACGGACGGACGGACGGACGGACGGACAGACGGACGGACAGACGGACGGACATGGCTAGATCGACATAAAATGTCACGACGATCAAGAATATTTATACTTTATGGGGTCTCAGACGAATATTTCGAGTAGTTACAAACAGAATGACGAAATTAGTATACCCCCCATCTTATGGTGGAGGGTATAAAAAAAACAAGTAAAAGCGTGCTAAGCTCGGCCGGGCCGAATCTTATATACCCTCCACTATGGATTGATTTGTCGAGTTCTTTTCCCGGCATCTCTTCTTAGGCAAAACAGGATATAAGAAAAGATTTGCTCTGCTATTAGAGCGATATCAAGACATGGTCCGGTTTGGACCACAATTAAATTATATGTTGGAGAACTGTGTAAAATGTCAGCCAATTCGAATAAGAATTGCGCTCTTTGTGAGCTCAAAAAGTAAAATAGAGAGATCGGAGCTGTATCGGGCTATGGACCGATTCAGACCATAATAAACACGTATGTTGATGGTCATGAAAGAATCCGTCGTACAAAATTCAGGCAAACCGGATAATAATTGCGACCTCTAGAGGCTCAAGAAGTCAAGACCCAAGATCGGTTTATATGACAGCTATATAAGGTTATAACTCGATTTGAACCATATATTGAGCTGAAAATTTGCACAGATTATTTTTTGTCCATAAGCAGGTTAAGTTCGAAGAGGGGCTATATCGGACTATATCTTGATATAGCCCCCATATAGACTGATACGCCGATTTAGGGTCTAAGGCCCATAAAAGCCACATTTATTATCCGATTTTGCTGAAATTTAGGACAGTGAGTTGTATTAGGCCCTTCGACATTCTTCGTTAATTTGGCCTAGATCAGTCCAGATTTGGATATAGCTGGTATATAGACCGATCCTCTAATATAGGGTCTTAGGCTCATAAAGGCCACATTTGTTATCCGATTTTGCTGAAATTTGGGACAGGGAGTTGTTTTAGGCCCGTCCACATCTTTCTTTAATTTGGCCCTGATCGGTTCAGATTTGCATATAGCAGCACATATAGGCCGTTCTCTCGATTTGAGGTTTTGGGCCCATTAAAGGCACATTTATTGTCCGATGTCGCCGAAATTTGAGACTGTGAGTTTTGTTAGGCTCTTCAACGTCCTTCTACAATTTGGCCCAGATCGGTCCAGATTTGGATATAGCTGCCATGTAGATCGAAATCTCGACATAAAAATCGCATTTATAATCCGATTTCACTAAAATTTGACACAGTGACTTATATTATGCTTTTCGACATCCGTGTCGTATATGGTTCAGATCGGTTTAGTTTTAGATATAGTTACTAAAAAGACCAATATTTTTTTATACACAATTGAACAATGACATGTACTTATTAGTATTTGGTGTAAATCGGAGCATATTTCGGATTTTCGGAACATCACCGTATTTTGATGAAAGGTGGTTTACATATTCGGGTATATATGTAAACCATCTTTCATCAGAATAAATAATAAATCTGCTTATGGACAAAAAAAGAATCTGTGCAAAGTTTCAGCTCAATATCTCTATTTTTAAGGACTGTATCTCTATTTTTCTAGAAATGTCTACATCGTCTTAGATTTTTACCCTGATAAAGAATATATATACTTTATAGGGTCGAAAATAGATATTTCGATGTGTTGCAGACGGAATGACAAAATGAATTATAAAAAATATATTCTTTGTTTGGAATTTCATAATTCAAGATACAGTGTTTAAGGCAATTGATACGGAGCTCATAGTGAGTTAGGATCAAAATCTATCAGTCAATAGCAAGCAGCGTTGATTCTAGTAGAAATTTATTAGTTCTGTAGGCTTTGTCCGTAGTGTTGCACATAGTAAAATATTTTTTAGAAAATTTGAAAATAAAGTTACTTTATGAATTATTGATTTTCTTCCTAAAAATTATATTTTCAATGAAATGATTACAATAGAAAGGTCCAAATACCAAACTTAAATAAAGAAATGTTTTAAATTAGTCGGCAGACTTTTATCTGTGGGAGCAAGTTTTATATTAAACTTACAATTGTCACTAGGTCATTTGACATCAATTATTTATTAATTCCATCTACCGAGTAAAAATTAGTGGGCAAAGAAAGAAAAAAGTTTACAACTGCAATAACGTGAAAATATCTTCGAATTTCTGATATCTAGTTTTACCACGTTTTCTTTTTATACCCTCCACCATAAGATGGGGGGTATACTAATTTCGTCATTCTGATTGTAACTACTCGAAATATTCGTCTGAGACCCCACAAAGTATATATATTCTTGATCGTCGTGAAATTTTATGTCGATCTAGCCATGTCCGTCCGTCTGTCCGTCCGTCCGTCCGTCTGTCTGTCGAAAGCACGCTAACTTCCGAAGGAGTAAAGCTAGCCGCTTGAAATTTTGCACAAACACTTCTTATTAGTGTAGGTCGGTTGGTATTGTAAATGGGCCATATCGGTCCATGTTTTGATATAGCTGCCATATAAACCGATCTTGGGTCTTGATTTCTTGAGCCTCTAGAGTGCGCAATTCTTATCCGATTGGAATGAAATTTTGCACGACGTGTTTTGTTATGATATCCAACAAGTGTGCGAAGTATGGTTCAAATCGGTATATAACCTTATATAGCTGTCATATAAACCGATCTTGGGTCTTGACTTCTTGAGGCTCTAGAGGGCGCAATTCTTATCCGATTGGAATGAAATTTTGCACGACGTGTTTTTTTATGATATCCAACAACTGTGTCAAGTATGGTACGGTCCATAACCTTATATAGCTGTCATATAAACCGATCTTGGGTCTTGACTTCTTGAGGCTCTAGAGGGCGCAATACTTATCCAATTTGAATGAATTTTGGCACGTAGTGTTTTGTTAGGATATCCAACAACTGTGCCAAATATGGTTCAAATCGGTTCATAACCTGATATAGCTGTCATATAAACAGATCTGGGGACTTGACTTCTTGAGCTTCTAGAGGGCGCAATTCCTATCCGATTTGGCTGAAATTTCACAAGACGTTTTTTATACCCTCCACCATAGGATGGGGGGTGTACTAATTTCGTCATTCTGTTTGTAACTACACGAAATATTCATCTGAGACCCCATAAAGTTTATATATTCTTGATCGTCGCGACATTTTATGTCGAACTAGCCATGTCCGCCTGTCCGTCTGTCTGTCGAAAGCACGCTAACTTGCCGCTTGAAATTTTGCACAAATACTTCTTATTAGTGTAGGTCGGTTGGTATTGTAAATGGGCCATATCGGTCCACGTTTTGATATAGCTACCATATAAACCGATATTGGGTCTTGACTTCTTGAGCCTCTAGAGTGCGCAATTCTTATCCGATTGGAATTAAATTTTGCACGACGTGTTTCGTTATGATTTCCATTAACTGTGCTAAGTATGACTCAAATCGGTCCATAACCTGATAAAGCTGCCATATAAACCGATCTTGGGTCTTGGCTTCTTCAGCCTCTAGAGTGCGCAGTCCTTATCCGATTGGAATGAAATTTTGCACGACGTGTTTCGTTATGATATTCAAAAACTGTGCCAAGTATGGTTCAAATCGGTCCATAACCTTATATAGCTACCATATAAACCGATCTGGGATCTTGACTTCTTGAGCCTTTAGAGGTCGTCATTATTATCCGATTTGCCTGTAATTTTGTACGACGGATCCTCTCATAACCATCAAGATACGTGTTTATTATGGTCTGAATCGGTCTATAGCCCGATACAGCTCCCATATAAATCGATCTCTCTATTTTACTTCTTGAGCCCCCAAAGGGCGCAATTCTTATTCGAATTGGCTGAAATTTTACAAAGGTCTCCAACATATAATTTAATTGTGGTCCAAACCGGACCATATCTTGATATCGCTCTAATAGCAGAGCAAATCTTTTCTTATATCCTTTTTTCCCAAAGAAGAGATGCCGGGAAAAAAACTCGACAAATGCGATCCATGGTGGAGGGTATATAAGATTCGGCCCGGCCGAACTTAGCACGCTTTTACTTGTTTTGCCTAAGAAGAGATGCCGGGAAAAGAACTCGACAAATGCGATCCATGGTGGAGGGTATATAAGATTCGGTCCGGCCGAACTTAGCACGCTTTTACTTGTTTTATCTTCAAAAAATTAGGAAAACTGTAGGACTTATAAAGACATTATGCAAATTATAGGAATATACATCAATAGTTAGATGTAAGTTTCACCGAACATCTCTTCTATCAAAACGAAATTTCGATCGATTTTAATAAAGTACGGAGGAGAAATTAACGGCATTATTTAAGCAGAACCTAGATGGCTCGTCGTAAAAATTGGTCAAAACTTTTTTTTTTGAAATATTTAACATTTATAGTTGCCTAATTTTTATACCCTCCACCATAAGATGGGGGTATACTAATTTCGTCATTCTGTTTGTAACTATTCGAAATATTCCTCTGAGACCCCATAAAGTATATATATTCATGATCGTCGAGACATTTTATGTCGATCTAGCCATGTCCGTCCGTCTGTCTGTCTGTCGAAAGCACGCTTACTTTCGAAGGAGTAAAGCTAGCCGCTTGAAAATTTGCACAAATACTTATTAATAGCGTAGGTCGGTCGGTATTGTAAATGGGCCATATCGGTCCATGTTTTGATATAGCTGCCATATAAACCGATATTGGGTCTTGACTTCTTGAGCCTCTAGAGTGCGCGATTCTTATCCGATTGGAATAAAATTTTGCACGACGGATTCTCTCATGACCATCAACATACGTGTTTATTATGGTCTGAATCTGTCTATAGCCCGATACATCTCCCATATAAATCGATCTCTCTATTTTACTTCTTGAGCCCCCCAAGGGCGCAATTCTTATTCGAATTGGCCGACATTTTACATAGGTCTCCAACATATAATATAATTGTGGTCCAAACCGGACCATATCTTTATATCGCTCTAATAGCAGAGCAAATTTTTTCTTATATACTTTTTTGCCTAAGAAGAAATGCCGGGAAAAGAACTCGACAAATACGATCCATGGTGGAGGGTATAAAAGATTCGGCCCGGCCGAACTTAGCACTTTCACTTTTACTTGTTTCAATTTATTTGCATAAAATTGAATGGAAATTATAGTCATTTAGGTTGCCCAAAAAGTAATTGCGGATTTTTTAAAAGAAAGTAAATGCATTTTTAAATAAAACTTAGAATGAACTTTAATCAAATATACTTTTTTACACTCTTTTTTTAAAGCAAGCTAAAAGTAACAGCTCATAACTGGCAGAAGAAAAAATGCAATTACAGAGTCACAAGCTGTGAAAAAAATTGTCAACGCCGACTATATGAAAAATCCGCAATTACTTTTTGGGCAACCCAATAAAATCAATTGACCGACACAAACAATAACCTGTTTAAATCATAAAACTAATTTGAGAAACAATTAAAATGAGCGCAAAAAAAAAAAAAAAAAAACAATTTCATCAAAATACTGAAGCTGATTCGCCAACACTATCACTATAAAACAAAGATATTCGCAAAGCAACCACATTTTGAAGGCTTTGAAAGATAAGGATCGCCCTATAAATTGTGTGTTGGTAAGCAGTACAAAGTTTAGCTCTGACTTTAACCAAATGTCAATTTTAAATGTTGTTGGTGTTTACTAAACTCCTATTTTTTCCTTTTTTTTCAATATTAGTGCTACCTTTACTTTTTACCGCCAGTGGGGTTAGAGCATGGGTCCTCCCGTTTGCTAGTCAGGTGCACTACCTAATCTGCCAATCACTTGCTTATAATGTGCGCAATTCCCTACACTCCTTTCTCGAATGTGGTCCAGGTCGGACCGATCTTCCGAAATAGAGTATTGAGTCTATAAAAGGAGCATATTTCACTCGATTTCGATGAAATGTGAAGCAGTGAGTTTTTGTAGGCCTCTATACTCCTTTGTCGAATGTGGTCCAAGTCGGACCATGTTTGGATAGTACTGCCATATAGACCTATCTCTATTCTCCATGGGTAAATGCCTTTTGGGTATTATTCTATCTATTCATAAAAATAGTGGTATACGTTAGGTAAGAGTGGCAGTCCTTTACAGACTCACTTAGCCAATTTTAAGTCCATTGTGTTACCACAGTAGCGACAGACCAAGGCTTCTGGTCGGAATCGAACCCACGACCCCTAATCTAAGCACGCTACCAACTCGACTACCGGGGCGCCCCTGGTATAACATAAAGGAGTTGTTTTTGAAGAAAACGTATTATAAAATTTCATTTCCCTTTCCTTTATAAGTACATTTGACCTTAAGTCGAAAAATAATTTTTTTTATTATGTCAAACTAAAGAAATTCAGAATTCGTTTCTAAAAACAGATGTTATTTTCGCTTCATGGCAGCAAAGGAAAAAAAATTGTTTCTCTAATTAATTTAAGTTTCAATCAATTAATTTTCAACTATTGGGCTACTTGCTTTAAACGTATGGAGTTATGTATTAATATTACTTTTATTTTGAACAGCGAATTTTGGAATAAATTTATTTAATGAAATATTTCAAAATATAATGTTTACGTCAGTCGCTGTTGTCCTTTATGGGCAATATCTGCTTTTCATTTTGAATCTCATAATGAAACTTTGGGCGAGAAACAATGAACAATCATTTTTATATTCAAGTTGTTCGCCTGGCGAGATCATTAAATTTTACAATTTTTGTTTATTTCTCCTTCGTGACGAGCTCAATGATCGGAGATTTTCTTTGCAAATGGAAAAGGGAAGCCAGAGATGGAAACACACACCAACCACTATGGGACGCGTTTCGTCTTTGGTAAGAGGACTTTCCAACCATATTAGGTGTAATAGCTTCCAGGGCCTTGCGTTGGTATATTGTATTTGAATCGTATTAATTGCGAAAACGCCTCTATGACACAATTGCCACATTAACCACGCTCGACAACCCTGTCTTGTAGCTGTACTTTTTCTCAATGCATGTGTTTTTGTGTATTGACATACTTTTTTGTGACAATGACACTACCACCGTAGTACACAAGATTCTGTGCATCTGTTGGAAGTTGTATTGACAACGACAACGGCTCTCGCTGTTGCTCCGTGTGCCCAGGTTCGAATCCCGGCCGGGCTCTGCCGAATTTTTTCGTTCAGAGAGCCTGTTTAAACTAATCTTTAGGAGTTCCTCGCCTGTTTTAAATACTTTTATATAAAATCATAAAACCTGCATACACATTTTTAGGCGTAAATCCTTAACTTAATCTTAAATTTGAGTTGATTAAGACTTCTATGCAACACACTTTGGTACTCCACCTCATATAAGCAATTCTTTAGACGAACCAAAGAAAAGGCAATATGCTTTTTCTCTCCGTTTTCCTCTTGAATAATAATGTAATGGTAACAAAAACATACTTTTGCGAATTTCAAGATGCTTTTAGTGGCAATTATTCACATTATGCATTCCTTCGTGCATACAATTTTCATCATTAATTCACGCCAGTGGCATCATTCAATTTTCTCAACATGACTTGTGGATGGTGCCTGCTCGGCTTACCGGTGTTGGCTGTTGGAATTGCTCTGATGGTACCATTAAAAGTGCACGCTGTTGTTAATGCCACCACATAAGTTGTTTTGTTACAGCCATGCCATAAGCAATGCATAAGCATATCTCGAAGAAAGGGGAGGTTTTGCTTAATAATGTTACCCTTGAAAACAGAAACTTTGCTTGAAAGTGTACCTAGTTTCACACAGAGCACCTACTCAAAGACGTCAACAACGCTCCTTCTCTAACACCCTAATCTGCCAGAAGAGTTTACAACACTTTCGTATATATGGAGGAGCGCGAAGACGGACGAACTATTACTTTTTTGCAGATCTTAAAACTTGGGTCTCACTAAGGAATGGATTTTAAAGGCCTTTTGAACTATAAAATTCAATGTGAAGTAACCCTTTTTAGCAATTAAAACAACTGTTTTTTACGCATTATCATTTTTGAAAAAAGCAAATGAAAACAAGTGAAAACGTATTAAGTTCGACCATGCCGAACTTTAGATACCCACCAACACGGATTAATTTATTATTCTACTAGCTGACCCGGGCCCGCTCCGCTGCGCCTTCTTTTACTTCATATGGAACAAAAATTTCCTTGGAATATTTATTTTCGACAATTAAAGATCGTTTAGTAAAATACCATGCTACGAAAATAGTATACCGCTTGACTAACGGTTTAACAATATAAGTGCATTTATCTGAATCCCATATGATCTTGGGTCTACGAATTAAAGTTTGGATGTAAGGTGTATTCCATTTTTAAAATACTTTGTTTCAGCCCTATATTTTCATGATGTCTGATTTTGTGGTGTTTTCGGGGGAGAGGTGGTCCCCCAGATTCTTGGCCCTGAAAAAATATCAGCATCGTGCTTTACTCTCAAATACCATTTATTTAAACCGTCCCCCAAACAATATGGGTTATCAGATTTGTTTTCTAATCTCAAATACCTTTCACTTGAGCCACATATTGGCATGGTCGAAAAATTTTTTCCGTTTGGGGGTATTTTGGGAAAGGGTTGATGCCCTTAATACATGGTCCTACACTTGGATATCAAATTCGTTTTCTACTCCAAATTACCTTTATTTTAGTCCCATATTGCGATGGTCACTAAACAATTGCTGTTTGTGGGGTATTTAGGGAAAGGGGTAGACCCCTAGAAAATTGGTTCCGAAAATAGGTATCAATTCTTGCTCTACCCCCCAACACCTATCATTTAAGCCCCATATTGTCATGGTCGGTAAATATGCCCGATTTAGGGGTGTTTTGGGGGGTGGGGTGGTCCCCCAAACACTAAGCCCTGAAAATATACCACCAACGTGTTCTATTCTCATATCATTTATATTAACTATATATCATTTATTTTAACTCCATATTTCCGTTGCCCTCAAAATTGGATATCAAATTCGTTTTCTAATCTCATTTAAACTCCTTATTGCAAAAGTCAGCAAATATGTCCTGAAACGTGGTCCTACATTTAGATATCAGATTCATATTCTACTCGCAAATACCTTTCATTTGAGTCCCATATTGCCATAGTCGATACATATGTCCGATTTAGGGGTGTTTTCGGGTTTGGGGTGGTCCCCCTAGCACTTGGTCCAACAATTGGATATCAGATACCTTTTCTTATCCTTAATACCTTCCATTTGAGTCCCATATTGTCGTGATTTGTCTAAATATATGTATTTAGGGTACTATATGAGAGCACAAAAAATTTCGCTTAAATCGCAACACCCATCTCCGAGATCTGGCGTTTCTGAAAATTAGGGTAAAGGGGAGGGTCCGCCCCCCTTCAGCTTTCAAAATATGCAGTACCCTATTTTCACCACGGGGTCATAATGCACCATCTGTGAAAATTTCAAGAAAATCGGTTCAGCCGTTTCTGAGTCTATAAGGAACACACAAACATACAAACAAAGATACAAACAAGCTCAAATTGATTTTTATACCCTCCACCATAAGATGGGGGGTATACTAAATAAGATTTGGCCCGGCCGAACTTAGCCCGCTTTTACTTTTTTTCTCATTTTTGGCTCAATGGGTACATAAATAAGCAGAATTGTCGATATGGAGTGAAGATCTGAAGAGCTACAAATGCATCCAAAAAATTCAGGTGCGGTTTATGGGCTGGTGGCATCAGTAGACCGTGCTTCTTCAAAGTTGATGCGAATCGTAACGTAACTGTGAATGGTGAGCGTTACCGTGAAATCACATCTAATTTTTTTTTTGCCCAAAATGCAAGAGCTTGACTTGCATGACGTAGTTACAACAAGACGGTGCCACATGCTACCGGCGTAACAATGGACTTATTGAGAGGCGAGATCGGTGAACATTTTATTTCACTTTGGGGACCGGTCAATTGGCCGCCTAGATTGTGCGATTTAATGCCTTTAGACTATTTTTTGTGGGGCTATGTTAAAGCTCATGTCTATTCAGACAAGCCCCCTTCTATTGACGTATTGGAAGACAGAATTGAAATGTCGGAAAGACTGTCCCAGAATTGGACTAAGAGGATGGACCATTTAAGGCGCATTCGTGGTCAACATTTGCATGAAATAATCTTCAAACATTAAATTTACAATTACCCTTTATATTATACTAACCGAACAGAGCCCGCTCCGCTGCACCTTCATTTACATTATGCGGAAAAAATATCCTTTGAATATTTATTTTCGACAATTAAAGAGCTTTTAGTGAAATGCCATGCTGCGAAATGGAAAGTGTATATCGCTTGACTAACAGTATAACAATATAAATACCTTTATTTGCATCCCATATAATCTTTATTGTTCTATGAATTCGCTCGGAGGGTTAAGGGTCATCTATATTTGGATGTAAGATGTACTCCACTTTTTAACAAACCTTTATTTAAGTCCGATATTCCCAAAGGGATTTGGGGGTGGAAAGGCTCCCATGGTGGTGGTTGGTGGGATAGGGGGTGGAATTGATCCCCAGAAACTTGGTTCCGAAAATGGGTATCAATTTCGTGCTCTTCTCCCAAATACCTGTTATTTAAGCCCTTTATTGCCAAGGTCGATAAATATGTATTTCCGATTTAGGGGTGTTTTTATGGGATGAGTCGTCCCAAAACACTAGGTCCCACATTAGGACATCAGATTCGTATTATACTGCCAAATTCCTTTTATTTGAGCCCCATATTGCCATGGCCAGAAAATAAGTCCTGTTCGGGGGGTGTTTTGAGGAAGTGGTGGACCCCAAGAAATTTCGTTTCTACTCCCTCATGCCTTTCATTGAGCCTCATATTGCCATTGTCGGTAAATATCTACGAATTAGTGGTGTTTTAGGGAGTGGGATGGTCCGCCAAACAATTAGACCTGAAAAAGTATTAGTATATTCCAATCTCAAATATAATTTGTTTTAACCCCATATTGCCATTGGTGTGGGATGATGGGAGACGTCTCACTTGGCTCCAAAAAAGGAAGTCAAATTCGTTTCTTAATCTCAAACACCTCTCATTTGGAGGTTGGGGGGGCCACACGGTGAATTGGCCCTGAAAATATATATCAGATCGTATTCTACTCTCAAATACCTTTCGTTTGAGCCCCATATTGCAATGGTCGATAAATGTGTCCATTTTAGGAGTGTTTTGGGGGTGGGGCGGTCCCCCAAACACTCGCCTCCATATTAGAATATCAGATTCGTTTTCCACTCTCAAATAACTGTAATTTGCGTCCATATTGTCGTGATTGGTCTATAAATATATTTTGTGGATTTTGGGGGTGGGGCGGCCCCCAGGTACCCAATACGAAATTTGGATATCAAATTTTTGGTTTTAGGTTACTAAAAGGAAGCACACTAAATTTCGCTTAAATCAAACCACCCATCTCTGAAATCTAGCGTTTCTGAAAATAAGGGTTAGGGGGAAGGTCCACCCCCAAAAACAAACAAATGATGTATCCTATTTCCACCATGGGACCATTATGCATCATCTGTGAAAATTTCAAGAAAATGAGTTTAGCCGTTTATGAGTCTATACGGAACAGACAAAAAAGAAACCAACAAACAAACACAAATTGATGTTCATACCCACCACCATAGGAAAGGGTGGGTCACCCCGTTTGTAACACCTCGAAATATCCCTCTAAGACCCCATAAAATATATATATTCTTGGTCGTCTCGACGTTCTGAGTCGAACAAGCCATGTCCGTCCGTCAGTAGAGATTGCAATTGACGATTGACCAATTCTGGTCGCTTCTCCTTGATGGCTGTATTCAATTTGTCCAATTGTTGACAGTAAACATCCGAATTAATCGTTGGATCCTTGGAAGCAGCTCAAAATATACCACACCCTTCCAATCCCACCAAACAGACAGCATAACCTTCTTTTGGTGGATATCAGCCTTGTTCACCCTGCTTGGACCATGATCGTTTTCGACTAACGTTGTTGTAAACAATCCATTTTTCATCTCCAGTTGTGATTCGTTTTAAAAACGGATCGAATTCATTGCGTTTAAGGTTGATTCGGTTTGTTAAATGAATTTCTTCAATACATGTGGTACCCATATTAAAATTGACGCCAAACAAACAAATGTAAACAAAGTTTCGCGCACTTTTTTTCTAAAGCAAGCTAAAAGTAACAGCTGATAACTGACAGAAGAAAGAATGCAATTACAGAGACACAAGCCGTTGAAAAAATTTGTCAACGCCGACTATATTACTACTATACTACCGACAATTACTTTTTGGGCAACCCAATACGATATCCAACAAGTAGGTTCAAATCGGTTCATGTTTAGATATAGCTGCCATATAAACCGATCTTGGGTATTGACTTCTTGAGCCTCCAGAGGGCGCAATACGATTTGCCTGAAATTTTGTACGACGGATCCTCTATAGACTGATACAGCTCCCATATAAATCGATCTCTCTATTTTACTTCTTGAGCCCCTAAAGGTCGCAATTCTTATTCGAATTGTCTGACATTTTACACAGGTCTCCAACATATAATTTAATTGTGATCCGAACCGGACCATATCTTGATATCGCTCTAATAGTAGAGCAAATCTTTTCTTTTATCCTTTTTTGACTAAGAAGAGATGCCGGGAAAAGAACTCGAAAAATGCGATCCGTGGTGGAGGGTATATAAGATTCGGCCGGCCGAACAGAGCACGCTCTTACATGTTAAATGCTGTAGCATGGTTTCAAAAGACGGACTGATAGACAACATCGTTAATTCATCTAACAATTTACGAGATTAGAAATATTTGTATTTCGTAGGGCTTTATTTTGATACTTCGATGTGTTGCATCGATGTGTTGCAAATGGTGGGTAACAAAATGCTAAACAAGCATATGTCCAAAAAAAAGTACAAAGTCCAAGTCCATTTATGGGCCTAAGACCTTTAATCGGAGGATGGGTCTATATGGCAGCTATATCCAAATCTGAACCTAACTAGTCCAAATTGACGAATGATGTCGAAGGGCCTAACACAACTCACTGTCCCAAATTT
This sequence comes from Stomoxys calcitrans, assembly GCF_963082655.1. Classification (NCBI taxonomy): domain Eukaryota; kingdom Metazoa; phylum Arthropoda; class Insecta; order Diptera; family Muscidae; genus Stomoxys; species Stomoxys calcitrans. Next base: position 80,437,377 of record NC_081552.1, on the reverse strand, counting down.
CAGCAAAATCGGATAATAAATGTGGCTTTTATGGGCATTTATGGACCCTAAATCGGCGGGTCGTTCTATATGGGGGCTATATAAATATATAGTCCGATATAGCCCATCTTCGAACATAACTTGCTTATGGACAAAAAAAGAATCTGTGCAAAATTTTAGCTCAATATCTCTATTTTTAAAGACTGCAGCGTGATTTTAACAGACAGACGGACGGACATGTCTAGATCGTCTTAGATTTTTACGCTGATCAAGAATATATATACTTTATAGGGTCGGAAATGGATATTTCGATGTTTTGCAAACGGAATGACAAAATTAATATACCCCCATCCTTCGGTGGTGGGTATAAAAATTATATATATCGAACTTAGTTAATGGGCATAATTTTAAGCTTCTAAGAGCTTTCGAAGGCTAATCAGTAGATTGGGATGGGAGCTATAGCAGATTTAAACTGATTTAAACAGTACTTACCATGGATGTGAAAGTGAAAGAAACATATGATAAGTTTCAGCCAAATAGCACAAACATTGCGGCTTCCAGAGGCTCAAGTCGCCAAATCGGGAGATCTGTTCAAATGGGAGCTATATCAGGTTATAGGCCGATTTGAGGCGTTCTTAAAACAGTTGTTGTAACAGAAAATTACGTGCAAAATTTCAGCCTAATCGGATGACAATGCTAATAGGGAATCTAGAAGTCAATTCGTAGGATCAGCTTATCTAGGTGATATGCCCAAATATTGGGTTGCCCAAAAAGTAATTGTCGGTAATATAGTAGTAATATAGTCGGCGTTGACAAATTTTTTCAACGGCTTGTGACTCTGTTATTGCATTCTTTCTTCTGTCAGTTATCAGCTGTTACTTTTAGCTTGCTTTAGAAAAAAAGTGCGCGAAATTTTGTTTACATTTGTTTGTTTGGCGTCAATTTTAATATGGGTACCACATGTATTGAAAGAAATTCATTTATCCGAATCAACCTTAAACGCAATGAATTCGATCCGTTTTTAAAACAAATCATAACTGGAGATGAAAAATGGATTGTTTACAACAACGTTAGTCGAAAACGATCATGGTCCAAGCATGGTGAACCTGCTCAAACCACTTCAAAGGCTGATATCCACCAAAAGAAGGTTATGCTGTCTGTTTGGTGGGATTGGAAGGGTGTGGTATATTTTGAGCTGCTTCCAAGGAACCAAACGATTAATTCGGATGTTTACTGTCAACAATTGGACAAATTGAATACAGCCATCAAGGAGAAGCGACCAGAATTGGTCAATCGTAAAGGTGTCATATTCCACCAGGACAACGCTAGACCGCACACATCTTTGGTCACTCGCCAAAAACTGAGTGAGCTTGGCTGGGAACTTTTGATGCATCCACCATATAGCCCTGACCTTGCACCATCAGACTAACATTTATTTCGATCTTTGCAGAACTCCTTAAATGGTAAAACTTTCGGCAATGATGAGGCTATAAAATAGCACTTGGTTCAGTTTTTTGCAAATAAAGGCCAGAAGTTTTATGAGCGTGGAATACTGAATTTGCCAGGAAGATGGCAAAAGGTTATCGAACAAAATGGCAATTATATATTTGATTAAAGTTCATTCTAAGTTTTATTAAAAATGCATTTACTTTCTTTAAAAAATCCGCAATTACTTTTTAGGCAACCCAATATATACCCTCCACCATGGATCACATCTGTCTTGTTCTTTTCCCGGTATCTCTTTTTAGGCAAACATATGATAAAAGAAAACAAGTAAAAGCGTGCTAAGTTCGACCGGGCCGAATCTTATATACCCTCCACCATGGATCGCATTTGTCGAGTTCTTTTCCCGATATCAAGATATTGTCCGGTTTGGATCACAATTAAATCATATGTTGGAGACCTGTCTAAAATGTCAGCCAATTCGAATATGAATTGCGCCCTTTGGGGACCCAAGAAGTGAAATAGAGAGATTGATTATATGGGACCGATTCAGACCATAATAAACATATATGTTGATGGTCATGAGAGGATCCATCGTACAGTCAAATCGGATAATAATTGCGACCTCTAGAGGCGCAAGAAGTCAAGATCCCAGATCGGTTTATATGGCAGCTATATCAGGTTATGAACCGATTTGAACCATACTTACACAGTTGTTGGATATCATAACAAAATACTACGTGCAAAAATTCATTCAAATCGGATAAGAATTTCGAACTCTAGAGGCTCAAGCAGTCAAGAACCCAGATCTATTTATTTGGCAGCTATATCAGGTTATGAACCAATTTGAACCTTATTTGACTCAATTGTTGAAAGTAAGAATAAAATTGCGAAATTTCAGCCAAAGTTGGATATCATAACAAAATACTACGTGCAAAATTTCATTCCAATCGGATAAGAATTGCTCAATCTAGAGGCTCAAGAAGTCAAGACCCAAGATCGGTTTATATGGCACATATATCAAAACATGGCCCATTTACAATACCAACCGACCTACACCAACACTGCTTCGGATGTTAGCGTGCTTTCGACAGACAGACGGACGGACAGATGGACGGACGGACGGACAGATGGACGGACATGGCTAGATCGACATAAAATATATGTCAAGAATATATATACTTTATGGGGTCTCAGACGAATATTTCGAGTAGTTATAAACAGAATGACGAAATTAGTATGCCCCCCATCCAATGGTGGAGGGTATAAAAATTGCTGTGTTATTGGAGCTCACTTATGGTCCGATGGTCCGGATCATAATTAAACTGAATGTTGAAGACCATGGTAGAAATCGTTGTGTAAAATTTCAGCCAAACCGTATAATTATTATTACAATTAGGGGCTCAAGAAGAAAATAGGGAGGTCGGCTAATATGGGAGCTGTATCAGACTATATACCGAATCAGACCATAATTGACATGTATGTTCAAGGTCGTTATACAAAATTTCAGCCAAATTGGATAACAATCGCGACCTCTAGAGGCGCCAGAAGTCAAGATCCCGGATCGGTTTAGATTGAATCTTTATCAGGTTATGAACCAATTAAAAACATACTAGGCACAACTTTTGGAAGCCATAAGGAAACACTTCTTCCAAAATTTCAGCCAAATTGAATAAGAATTGCACTCTCTAGTTCAAGATCACTTTACATGGCAGCTATATCAAAACATGAACCGATTTAAACCATAATTAGCACAGTTATTGGAAGTCATAACAAAATTCCCCGTGCAAAATTTCAGCCAAATGGGATAGGAATTGAGCCCTCTAGAGGCTCAAGAAGTCAAGACCCCAGATCGGTTTATATGACAGATATATCAGGCTATGGAACGAATTGAACCACGCTTAGCACAGTTATTGGAAAAGATAACAAAACACCTCGTGCTAAATTTCAGCCACATCGGGTGAGACTTGCGCCCTCTAGTGACTCGACAGTCAAGATCTAAGATCAGTTTGTATGGTAATTATATCAAAACATAGACAGATATGACCCATTTACAATTCCAACCGACCTACACTAATAAGAAGTATTTGTGCAAAATTTCAAGCGGCTAACTTTACTCCTTCGTAAGTTAGCGTGCTTTCGACAGACAGACGGACGGACGTACAGACGAACGTGGCTAGATCGACTTAAACTGTCATGATGACCAAGAATACATATACTTTATGGGGTCTCAGAGGAATATTTCGAGGAGTTACAAACAAAATGACGAAATTAGTATACCCCCATCCTATGGTGGAGGGTATAATTTTACCAAAAAATTAGCGCGCGATAACATTTTTTAACAGAGCACGCAAGCGCAAGCGTTGTTTGTTTGTAAGACGATTCATGGTTAAATTTTAGACCAAACTGAAGATGTTTACATATGGTCTTTATTTCGTCCCGTATCCTTATGATGTCTGATTTGGGTGTGTTTTCAGGGTGTGGTGGTCGCCCAGACACTTGTCGCTGAAAAACATGATCATCGTGCTTTTCTCTCAAATACCATTTATTTAAACCATATATTGTCATTGGTCTAAGGGGCGTTTATAAGTTGAGGCGTCCCTTAAACACTTGGCCCCAAACTTGCTTATCAATCGGATAATAAATGTGGCTTTAATGGGCCTAAGACCCTAAATCGGAGGATCGGTCTATATGGCTGCTATATCCAAATCTGGGCCAATCTGGGCCGATCTGAGCCAAATTAACGAAGGATGTCAAAGGGCCTAACACAACTCACTTTCCCAAATTTCTGCAAAATCAGAGAATAAATGTGGCTTTTATGGGCCTAAGACCCTTAATCGGAGGATCGGTCTATATGGCAGCTATATCCAAATCTGGACCGATTTGAGCCAAATTGACGAAGGATGTCAAAGGGCCTAGCACAACTCACTGTCCCAAATTTCAGCAAAATCGGATAATAAATATGGCTTTTATTTGACTAAGACCCTAAATCGGCGGATCGGTCTATATGGGGGCTAAATCAAGATATAGTCCGGTATAGCCCATCTTCGAACTTAACCTTCTTATGAACAAAAAAAGAACCTGTGCAAAATTTCAGCTCAATATCTCTATTTATAAAGACTGTAGCGTCATTTCAACAGACAGACGGAAAGACGGACGCTGATCAAGAATATATATACTTTATAGGGTCGGAAATGGATATTTCGATGTGTTGCAAACGGAATGACAAAATGAATATACCCCCATCCTTCTGTGGTGGGTATAAAAACAGAATCTCTGTCCAAAACAATAAATATAATGAATATAACAAGTAAAAACGTGGTAATTTCGGCCGGGCCGAATCTTATATACCCTCCACCATGGATCGCATTTGTCGAGTTCTTTTCCCGGCATCTCTTCTTAAGCAAAAAAATATAAAAGAAAAGATTTTCTCTGCTATTAGAGCGATATCAAGATATGGTCCGGACCATAATTAAATTTTACGTTGGAGACCTGCGTAAAATATCAGCCAATTCGAATAAGAATTGCGCCCTTTGGGGGTTCAAGAAGTAAAATAGATAAATCGATTTATATGGGAGCTGTATCTATGTCTATAGACCGATTCAGACCATAATAAATACGTAAGCTAATGGTCATGAGAGGATCCGTCGTACAAAATTTCAGGCAAATCGGATAATAATTGCGACCTCAAGAGGCTCAATTAGTCAAGATCCCAGATCGGATCAGATATGGCAGCTATATCAGGTTATGAACCGATTTGAACCTTATTTGACACAGTTGTTGAAAGTAAGAATAAAATACGTCATGCACAATTTCCGCCAAATCAGATAGGAATTGCGATCTCTAGAAGCTCAAAAAGTCAAGTCCCCAGATCTGTTTATATCACAACTATTGGGTTGCCCAAAAAGTAATTGCGGATTTTTCATATATTCGGCGTTGACAAATTTTTTCACAGCTTGTGACTTCGTAATTGCATTCTTTCTTCTGCCAGTTATCAGCTGTTACTTTTAGCTTGCTTTAGAAAAAAAGTGTAAAAAAAGTATATATGATTAAAGTTCATTCTAAGTTTTATTAAAAATGCAGTTACTTTCTTTTAAAAAATCCGCAATTACTTTTTGGGCAACACAATATATCAGGTTATGAACCGATTTGAGCCATAATTGGCACTGTTGGATATCATAACAAAATACTTCGTGGAAAAATTCTTTCAAATCGGATAAGAACAGTGCCGTCTAGAGGCTTAAGAAGTCAAGACCCAAGATCGGTTTATATGACAGCTATATCAGGTTATGGACCGATTTGAACCATACTTGACACAGTTGTTTGATATCACAACAAAATACGTGGTGCAAAATGTCTCTCCAATCGCATAAGAATTGCGCACTCTAGAGGCTCAAAAAGTCAAGACCCAAGATCGGTTTATATGGCAGCTATATCGGGTTATGGACCGATTTGAACCATCTTTGGCACAGTTTTTGGATACCATAACAAAACACGTCGTGTAAATTTTCATTCCAATCGGATAAGAATTGCGCACTCTAGAGGCTCAAGAAATCAAGACCCAAGATCGGTTCATATGACAGCTATATCAAAACATGGACCGATATGGCCCATTTACAATACCAACCGACCTACACTAATAAGAAGTATTTGTGCAAAATTTCAAGCAGCTAGCTTTACTCCTTCGGAAGTTAGCGTGCTTTCGACAGACAAACGGACGGACGTGGCTAGATCGACATAAAATGTCGCGACGATCAAGAATATATATACTTTATGGGGTCTCAGACGAATATTTCGAGTAGTTACAAACAGAATGACGAAATTAGTATATCCCCCATCCTATGGTGGAGGGTATAAAAAGAAACCATACAACATTTCCATCTACAGTTATTAAGGGCATACGACAATAACAACAAACCGGTCGTCTAGTTTTTCGTCAGAAAAAATTAAATACAAGAAACAATAACAACAATACGCGCCTCAGCCCCTTCACCTGTTTAATAATGCAGCCGAAACTACGACAATAACAACAATAAACCATCCATCACTACCTGCGCCGGGGCAAACCGGCAGCACTCGAGAATCGTTTGTTTCTTTTTCCACCACACTAAAGGCTTTTATTTCTTTCTGATTGTGGTGTATTCGTTGCCCCTTTCCTTCCCGCTTCGTGTGCAGTAGTTGACGCTCTTGTTCTCTTGTCGCTGTCATCGCTCTGTTTAAGGCATAACACTAAACAGTAGGGGTATTCACGGCGATAAGAGAGCAGGTTTGAATACACTGTACACACTGTTAACGCTTAATATTTCTGATTGGCACAATGTTTGGTGAGTTTAGAATACATTTGGCCAACATTCGAGGGATACGTTCGAACTTTTTCGCGGTATATTCCCATGTTCATTATCATCAACCTGATGTCCTCGCTTTATGTGAAACCCAGATGGGTGATGATTCTGATCCACAGGATTTTCACATTCCAAGGTATCGCACTCTATCTCTTTTTATTACCCACAGAGGCTTTGTGCTATATGTACGTAATGAAATAGTGTTCCATAGGCAGCAACACTTGGCCTCATAAAATCCGGAATTTAATTCCATTTGAGTTAAATTTAGGATTGGAACACACGTACTCTACTTCGGGTTTATATACAGAAGTTCAAACTCGGATGATTTCCTTATTCGGCCTTGACTTCCATTCTGACTTAATTACTACAATCTTAGAGGATTTTCCGGACAGTGAAATCGTTGTTGTTGGCGATTTCAATGTCCAGAACTTCTCTTGGCTTTCCCATTCGGGACATATGACTCCGGAAGGTCAATACGCCGAGCTATTCGCGCGCGGAATGGCCTGATGCAACTAGTGAATGAACCGACACACATTTCGTGTGTCGAAGGGCACCAACATAACACTTTTGGTCTATTTTTAACTTCACACCCTGAGAAATATGAAATTATGTCTTGCGCCTCTTGGTAATTCCGATCACTGCACCATTTCAGCGTCCTTTTCGTATTCTGCTCTTCGCGCCGCCTCTTCCCCAGCCCCGAAGCGGTAAATTTTTGTATACGAAAGAGCACATTGGGCTGAGATCAACATATTTTTCCAGCATTTTAATTGGAAACTTTGTTTTCTAAACGGAGACGTAAATGCTACTGCCGAAATCATGCAGGAAATAATATTAATAGAAATGAGATCGTTCATTCCGACTAAGAAATACTCGGTTAAATCAAAAGATAAAATTTGGTTTAACCTGGCATGTAGAGATGCTGTCAGATTTGCTGTGCAAACAGGCAAGAACTTCGTGTGCCAGAGTACTTAGACACGAAAAGTTTCTTAACGAACAGCGTCTTCGTGCCAAAGTTATTGCTTCTCCGAGGAAAGCAAGAGCTTTTGGTCATTCGTAAAAAGGGTAAAGGGCAACCCATCTGCAATCCCAACTGTTGTTAAGGATGATCAGGTATTCACTGACCAGGTTGAGTGGGCTAATCTACTGGCTGAAATGTTTGCAGGAAATTCTTCCTTGCCGTTTAGCAATTAACCACTCCCCGTGATTGATAGTGTACCTAGTTCGATGCCTCAGATATTCTTCCAAGGCATTTGATAGGATTTGGCACTGTGCACTTTTATCAAAGCTTTTCGCTTTTGGAGTCGGTAATAACTTCATTCGATTTATATCGAATTTATATCCTTTATTTTATATCCTTTTTATACCCACCAGCGAAGGGTGGGGGTATATTAATTTTGTCATTCCTTTTGCAACACATCGAAATATCCATTTCCGTACCTATATTATATACAGCGGTCAAAAAAAGTATTCATCATTCAATGTTTTTTTTTTAATAAGTCTACAAAAGACAATTGGAATAAAAACATATTAAACTAATGATGCAGTAGTGCTTGTGTGATATATATGTACACAATTTCATTGTTTTTAAAGAAAAAAATAGTATTTATTGGAACAAAAAGGGCCATTTTACAGCTGAACACAAAAAATTAAACAAAAAAAGTATTCATCATTGCAAAAAAACAAAAAAATAAATAACATAATTTAAAAAAATTAATACTTTGTTATTCGACCACCGCGTCTTATAACTTCTTTTAAACGGTTTGACATCGATTGGACTAATTTAGCGGTTATATTTTGGTCTATATTAGTCCATTCCTCCATTATCACCTGTTGCATTTGACTCTTGCTCGAAAAATTGCGCGTTCTCAATTTGCGTTCGAGATGTTCCCAAAGATGTTCAATTGGGTTCAAGTCGGGACTTTGAGGAGGAGTTTTAATGACTTTGGGGCAGTTATACAGCATCCACATCTTGGTATTTAAAGCAGAATGTTTGGGGTCATTATCTTGATAATATTGAAAGTTATTACCAAGCCCAAGTTTTACAGCACTATCTTTTAAATTCCTCTTTAAAATGTCAATGTAATACTTATGATCCATTACTCCATTAATAATTTCAAGATTTCCCGCTCCTGAAGCCGCCATACACCCCCAAACCATTAAACCACCTCCACCATGTTTTACAGTAGCAACTGTGTTTCGTTCTTCAAGCTCTGTATTTGGTTTTCTGTACACTATGACCTTTCCATCGCACCCAAAAAGATTAAACTTGCTCTCGTCTGCAAAAATGACTGTTTTCCAAAATGATTCGGGCTGTTTTACATACATTTTTGCGAAGTTTAGCCTTTTCACTCGGTTTATTTTATTTATAAACGGCTTCTTACGTGCAGTTCTTCCTCTGTAACTATGCCTTTTGAGTGTATTTCGAATTGTTTGTGTAGTAACTTCCTTCCCTAAATATTCCATAGTGTTTTTACGAAGAATGGTCGCATTTGTCTTCGGAGTTTTCTGAACTTGCCGCACTAGCCAACGCACATCTCCAACTGAAAGTGCTTTTGGTCGACCAGATCTTGGTTTATTGTCAACGGTTTTCGTTTCTGTCCACTTTCTGATGATGGATTGTATAGTAGATCGTGGTCTATTTAATATTTCACTGATAGTTTTTTGAGTTAAACCATTCCTGTGGTGTTTTATTATCAAAACTTTTACCTCATCAGAAACCTCGTCTTGCTTACGACCCATTTTGACAAAAACTATATTTTCAATGAAATTAAAAATTTGCTGTCAAGGGCAAAGCCTCCTTTACTAAATAAAACAGAAAAGGGGGATTCCCAAATAATATTTGAATTTGACTTTGATGATAGCACATCAATGATGAATACTTTTTTTGTTCTGTTTTTGGTGTTATTATATAAAATTGCATTTTTTGCGCTAATTAAATTTATTTTTTGAATTTATTTTAAAACATATTACGAAAAATAAACTATTGCATAAAACTGCATTATTTGTTTACTTTAAATTTTCTTCAATTACCCAAAATAAGTGAATTTATTATCAATTTTGCTAATGATGAATACTTTTTTTGACCGCTGTATAACAAGTAAGAAGGCGTTAAGTTCGGCCAGGCCGAACTTTGGATACCCACCACCTCGGGTATGTATGTAAACCACCTTTCATCACAATCCGGTGAAAATTGCATACCTTTTGTCCCATAACAGTTATATCGAAATATGTTCCGATTTGGACCAAATACTAATAAGTACAGTAGCTTTGTCTAAAAATAAACCGATATGAACCATATACGACACGGATGTCGAAAAGGCTAACATAAGTCACTATGTCAAATTTCAGTGAAATCGCCTTTTATGGGGCTAAGACTTTAAATTGAGATATCGGCCCAAATGACAGCTATATCCAAATCTAGAGCAATCTGGGCCAAATTGCAGAAGTATGTCGAGGGGCTTAACACGACTCACTGTCTCAAATTTCAGCGACATCGGACAATAAATGCGCCTTTTATGGCCCCAAAACCTAAAACCGAGAGATCGGTCTATATGGCAGCTATATCCAAATCTGGACCGATCTGTGCCATATTGCAAATGCATCTCAATGGGCTTAACATAACTCACTGTCCCAAATTTCGGCGACATCGGACAATAAATGCGCCTTTTATGGGCCCAAACTTCGTCGAAATCGGATAATAAATGTGGCTTTTATGGGTCTAAGACCCAAAATCGGAGGATCGGTCTATATGGCAGCTATATCCAAATCTGGACCGATCTGAGCCAAATTAAAGATGGATGTCAAAGGGCTCAACACAACTTACTGTCCCAAATTTCAGCAAATTCGGATAATAAATGTGGCTTTTATGGGCCGAAGACCCTAGATCGGAGGATCGGTCTATATGGCAGGTATATCCAAATCTAGACTGATTTGGTTCAAATTAACAAAGAATGTCGGAGGGCTTAACAAAACTCACGGTCCCAAATAACAGCAAAATCGGATAATAAATGTGGCTTTTATGGGCCTAAGACCCTAAATCGGCGGATCGGTCTATATGGGGGCTATATCAAGATATAGTCCGATATAGCCCATCTTCGAACTTAACCTGCTTATGGACAAAAAATGAATCTGTGCAAAGTTTCAGCTCAATATCTCTATTTTTAAAGACTGTAGCGTGATTTCAACAGACAGACGGACAGACGGACGGACATGTCTAGATCGTCTTAGATTTTTACGCTGATCAAGAATATATATATGCTTTATAGGGTCGGAAATGGATATTTTGATGTGTTGCAAACGGAATGACAAAATGAATATACCCCCATCCTTCGGAGGTGGGTATAAAAATCAATTTGTGTTTGTTTGTATGTTTGTGTGTTCCTTATAGACTTAGAAACGGCTGAACCGATTTTCTTCAAATTTTCACAGATGATGCATAATGACCCCGCGGTGAAAATAGGCTACTACTTCTTTTGATATCTGAAGGGGGCGCGGACCCTCCCACTTACCCTAATTTTCAGAAACGCCAGATCTCGGAGATGGGTAGTGCGATTTTGTGTGCTCTCATATATTACCCTAAAGATAAAAATTTGGTATCCAAATTTCGATGGGGTACCTAGGGGGGCTGCCCCACTCTAAAACCTACCAAACATATATTTAGGCCAATCACGACAATATGGGACTCAAATGAAAAGCATTTAGGATAAGAAAACGAATCTGATATCCAATTGTGGGACAACGTACTAGATGGTCCCCCCAAGCCCAAAAACACTTTTAAATCGGATATATTTACCGCCCATGGCAATATGGGACTCAAATGAAAGGTATTTGCGAGTAGAATACGAATCTGATATCCAAATGTGGGACCATGTTTCCTGGGAGTCCACCTTTCCCAAAACACCCCCCAACCTGGAATTATTTACTGACCATGGGAATATGGGGCTTAAATAAAAGCTATTTGAATGTAGAATACGAATCTGATAACCGAATATGGGACAAATAGTGCTTGGGGGGCCACCTCTCACAAAAAATATCCCCCAAAAGGGACAAATTTACGACCATAGCAATATGGGGCTCAAATGAAAGGTCTTTGGGAGTAAAGCACGAATTTGATATCAATATTCGGGAAAAGTGTCTATGGGGCCACCCCACCCCCACAACACCACCCATATAAAGGGTGATTTTTTTGAGGTTAGGATTTTCATGCATTAGTATTTGACAGATCACGTGGAATTTCAGACATGGTGTCAAAGAGAAAGATGCTCAGTATGCTTTGACATTTCATCATGAATAGACTTACTAACGAGCAACGCTTGTAAATCATTGAATTTTATTACCAAAATCAGTGTTCGGTTCGAAATGTGTTCATTCACCGTAACGTTGCGTCCAACAGCATCTTTGAAAAAATACGGTCCAATGATTCCACCAGCGTACAAACCACACCAAACAGTGCATTTTTCGGGATGCATGGGCAGTTCTTGAACGGCTTCTGGTTGCTCTTCACTCCAAATGCGGCAATTTTACTTATTTACGTAGCCATTCAACCAGAAATGAGCCTCATCGCTGAACAAAATTTGTCAAAATTTGAACACATTTCGAACCGAACACTGATTTTGGTAATAAAATTCAATGATTTGCAAGCGTTGCTCGTTAGTAAGTCTATTCATGATGAAATGTCAAAGCATACTGAGCATCTTTCTCTTTGACACCATGTCTGAAATCTCACGTGATCTGTCAAATACTAATGCATGAAAATCCTAACCTCAAAAAAATCACCCTTTAGTAAGTATTTTCTGACTATTACAATATGAGGCTCAAATAAGAGGGTTTTTAAAGTGGAACACAGATCCGATATATATTTTCAAGGCCAACTCACTGAGTGGCCGCCCATCCCCCAAAACACCCCCCAACTCGGTCATTTTCGCCGACTATGGAAATAGAGGGCTCAAATTTAAGGTATGTGGGAGTAGACCACGTATCTGATATCAACATTAGGGGCCAACTGTTTAGCGGACGTCCCACCACCATAACAACCCCCAAATAGGACGTATTTGCTCACCAAGACAATTTGGGTCCTAAAGAGAATGGAGCTAAATATTCATAGTTTTTAGGGCCCATTCCCCAAACCGGACATATTTGCTGACTTTTGCAATTAGGAGTTTAAATTAGATTAGAAACCGAATTTGATATCCAATTTTGAGGCCAATGGCAATATGGGGTTCAAATAAATGATATATAGATATATGAGAATAGAGCACGTTGCTGATTTTCCGGGCTTAGTGATTGGGGGACCACCCCAATCACCAAAACACCCCTTAATCGGGCATATTTACCGACCACTGATTCTTTTTTTGTCCATAAGCAGGTTAAGTTCGAAGATGAGCTATTCCGGTCTATATCTTGATATACCCCCATATAGACCGATCCGCCGATTTAGGGTCTTAGGCCCATAAAAGCCACAATTATTATCCGATTTTGCTGAAATTTGGGACAGTGAGTTGCGTTAGGCCATTCGATATCATTCATCAATTTGGCCCAGATCGGTCCAGATTTGGATATGGCTGCCATATGGACCGATACTCCGATTTTGCTAAAATTTGGTACAGTAAGTTATGTTAGGGCCTTCAACACCCTTCTTCAATTTGGCTCAGATTGGTCCAGATTTGGATATAGCTGCCATATAGACCGATCTCTCGATTCAAAGTCTTGGCCCCAAAAAAGGCGCCTTTATAATCCGATTTCACTGAAATGTGACACAGTGACTTATATTAGGCTTTTCGACATCCGTGTCGTATATGGTTCAGATAGGTTTTATTTTAGATATAGCTACTAAAAAGACCAATATTTTGTTATACACAATTGAACAATTGTTTGTACTTATTAGTATTTGGTCCAAATAGGAACATATTTCGATACAATTGCAATGGGACATAAGGTATGCAATTTTCACCGGATTTTGATGAAAGGTGGTTTACATATATATACCCGAGGTGGTGGGTATCCAAAGTTAGCCCGGCCGAACTTAACGCCTTTTTGCTTGTTCTTATTTTCATTGACGATCTATTGGGTCAGACTTCGAATCCAGTCTACTCATTTGCCGATGACAGAGTCTGTTTCATTTATATTCATTCGATCATAGGCCCAGTCCTTAAGAAATTGTGGACAGGAGGTCGTTATGGATGAGACGCTTTCCCAGGATTTGTGTCCTTGGAGCTACTTGACCGGGTTCAACGGAGAGCATCGCTCTGTTGTTGATTGGAACAGTAGGGTATCCAACTCTATTGCTTCTCTTGAACATCGTCGGAATGTGGGTAGAGTTGTATTGCTCTATTGGTATTTTCATGGCGTGTGTTCTAGGGATATTCGTCTTCAGGAAAACAAGACTTGCCAGCAACTCATACCTGTTTGTAATTGATTGTCCAGTCAACCGAACCATGCATTACCGAGATCATTCATTTTAATTCGAATACCTTTATCGGAGCCGCATATTGCGATGGTCAGTAAATAATTGTTGTTTGTGGGGTGTTTTAGGGAAGAGATAGACCCCCAATACCTTTCATTTTGGGGTTGGGGCGGTCGTTCAGTGACATGGTCCTGAAAATATTGTATATATCAGATTCGTGTTCCTCTCTAAAATACTCCATATTGAAATGGTCAGCAAATACGTCCTATATGTGTGGTGTTATGGGGGTGGGGTGGCCCCATATACACTTTTTCCCGAATACTGATATCAGATTCGTGCTTAAGGAGAAAGACTTTTCATTTGAGCCCCATATTGCTATTGTAGTAAATTTGTCCTCTTTGGGAGTTGTTTTTGGGAGGAGCGTCCCATATTTTAATATCAGACTCATATACTACACTTAAATACCTTTTATTTGAGCCCAATATTGCCAAGATCATATCATTTGAGTTTCACCAAGCTATGATCAAGTAATATTCCCATTTGAGGGGCTTACCGGGGTGGGGCGACCATCAATCATTTAGACCCAATTTTTTGTCATATTCGAAGTCCACTCCCGAATACCTTACATTCGATTCCTATATTGATATGTACGTCCAACATGTCTCTTTGGGGCAGCTTTTGCAGTTGGGAGACTCCTTGGATTCTTGAACCCAATTTTTAATACCATATTCATATTCTACTCTCCAATAGCTTTTTATTGTCACTATCGGTCCACTTTTGATTTTGGGTGGTGTTGTTAGGGTCAAATCGGGAGATTGGATTATATGGGATCTATATCAGGTTAAATCCTATTCAGACCGTACATGGCACAGTTGTTGAAAGTCATAACAGAACACTATATGCAAAATTTCAACAAAATCGGACAAAAATTGTGGCTTCCAGGGGCTCAATAAATCAAATCGGCAGATCGGTATATATGGGAGCTGTATCAGATTGTAGATCGATTTGAACCGTACATAGCACAGCTGTTGTAAGAACACTATACGCAAAATTGCAGCGAAAGGAAAATTTAAACTTATTTTATTCTAAACAAAAAATTTCAGTAACATTATTTTTCCTTAGGATTAAATTGTAATGAAATTCTAAGCACAAACAAAATTTTAATGAAAATTTTCTAAAGACAAAATTTCGGCGTAATATTCTCTAATGACAAAACATCGGCACGGGCCGGACCACCTCGAAATCATTTTTAAAGGCAAACAATTTTTTTTTTATTTGTTCTAAAGACAACATATTAATAAATTTTTTCCAAGGACAACATTTTTACAAATATAAATCTCATTAAAATTTTTTTAATTACCAAATTTTGGTGAATTTTTTTAAGGAAATAATTTAGGCCAAAAACTCTCTAAAGACAACCTAACTTCGAGATTATTTTTTAAAGCTGAAATTTCAATAAAATTTTGCATTTTGTGAGACTACATTTTAATTCAACTTTTTACTTTGCTTATCTGTCCCAAACAAAATTGTCCTAAATTTTTTTCTATAATCAAATTTCAATAAATATTTTAGAAGACAAAATTTTAACCCATTACTCCTAACCCTCGATTCCGTTGTCCGATTTTGATAAAATTTTATATATTAATAATTTAGGGAATTAATATTGACGTAGCAATTTTTTTACATATTATGAATTTTAAAAAAGAATATTTTTATTTCGTAATCCCCTACAACAAAAAATCATTTTCTTAATATATTACGACCAATTAGCGAAGAAAGCTGGATTTTATGATTTTGGCACAAAATCGCACCTGCTGTCAAAAGAAATAGGATTATTGTCATAAATTTGTTTTTTTATATATTTTAGGGACTCGAAAACACAATTTTAAAACCACGAAATTGTCACCCAGGATAATTTACATTTTAAAATAAAACCATTTCGTTTTTTCTTTTGGAGTTCCATAATTCACAATACAGTATTTAAGACAATTCATACAATGCAAATTTTTTTGAAAAGATTTTGCGTTTAATGGTTTCTTTATGTGTTATGCTCGAAAACCTTTAATGAAATTCGACGAGTCAAATTGAATGTTTACAAAAAGGTGGGGATTAAGTATGTGTTTCACAGTGAAAAACCCATGTTACGATTACTGTTTTGAAAAACTTCAAAAATATCACTGATCACATAACATAATGAAATCATGTATTGAAGTAATAGTAAAAATATTAGTTTTCACTGAGAAACACGAACCTAATACCCACCTTAAGTAAGGAAAAGTGTTAAAATAATAATATTAGACAGTTGACATTTATCTATGAGATCAAATTCTATATTACACTCGCGTTACAGGTCATTTGACACCAATTAGATGGCAATGAAAGAAAAGAGTTTACACACAAACACAAACAATAACCTATTAAAATCATAAAACTAGTTTGAGAGCAAAAACAAGAACATTTCATCAAAATACTGAAGCTGATTCGATGAAACTTTCACTACAAAACTAAAATATACCCAAAGACAACCACACTTTAAAGCCTATAAAAGATTAGGATCGGCCTATAAATATTGTAGTATGTTGGCAATCAGTACAAAATTCAACTCTGACTTTATGACCAAATGTTACCGCCTATGGGTTAGTTCCTGCAAACAATAGCGGCCACAATTAAAACAAGTAAAAGCGTGCTAAGTTCGGCCGGGCCGAATTTTATATACCCTCCACCATGGATCGCATTTGTCGAGTTCTTTTCCCGGCATCTCTTCTTAGGCAAAAAAGGATATAAGAACAGATTTGCTCTGCTATTAGAGCTATATCAAGATATGGTCCGGTTTGGACCACAATTATATTTTATGTTGGAGACCTGTGTGAAATGTCAGCCAATTCGATTAAGAATTGCGCCCTTTGGGGGCTCAAGAAGTAAAATAGAGAGATCGATTTATATGGGAGCTGTATCGGGCTATAGATCGATTCAGACTATAATAAACACGTATGCTGATGGTCATGAGAGAATCCGTCGTACAAAATTTCGGGCAAATCGGATAATAATTGTGACCTCCAGAGGCTCAAGAAGTCAAGATCCCAGATCGGTTTAATGGCAGCTATATCAGGTTATGAACCGATTTGGACCATATTTGGCACAGTTGTTGAAATTAAGAATAAAATACATCATGCAAAATTTCTGCCAAATCGGATAGGAATTGTGCCCTCTAGAAGCTCAAGAAGTCAAGTCCCAAGTTCAGTTTATATGACAGCTATATCAGGTTATGGACCGATTTGAACCATACTTGGCACAGTTGTTGGATATCATAACAAAACACGTCGTGCAAAATTTAATCCCAATCGGATAAGAATTGCGCACTCTAGAGGCTCAAGAAAATCAAGACCCAAGATCGGTTTATATGGCAGCTATATCAAAACATGGACCGATATGGCCCATTTACAATACCAACCGACCTACACTAATAAGAAGTATTTGTGCAAAATTTCAAGCGGCTAGCTTTACTCCTTCGGAAGTTAGCGTGCTTTCGACAGACAGACGGACGGACGGACGGACGGACAGACGGAATAATATTTCACGACGATCAAGAATATATATACTTTATGGGTTCTCAGACGAATATTTCGAGTAGTTACAATCAGAAAGACGAAATTAGTATACGACAGCTATATCAGGTTATGGACCGATTTGAACCATACTTGGCACAGTTGTTGGATATCATAACAAAACACGTCGTGCAAAATTTAATCCCAATCGGATAAGAATTGCGCACTCTAGAGGCTCAAGAAAATCAAGACCCAAGATCGGTTTATATGGCAGCTATATCAAAACATGGACCGATATGGCCCATTTACAATACCAACCGACCTACACTAATAAGAAGTATTTGTGCAAAATTTCAAGCGGCTAGCTTTACTCCTTCGGAAGTTAGCGTGCTTTCGACAGACAGACGGACGGACGGACGGACGGACAGACGGAATAATATTTCACGACGATCAAGAATATATATACTTTATGGGTTCTCAGACGAATATTTCGAGTAGTTACAATCAGAAAGACGAAATTAGTATATCTTATGGTGGAGGGTATAAAAAAATAATTTTTAAGGTATCTTTACCAATTTTACAGCAATATAAAAATTTTGATAATTTTCGATTTAAAAAAAACAAGTAAAAGCGTGCTAAGTTCGGCCGGGCCGAATCTTATATACCCTCCACCATGGATCGCATTTGTCGAGTTCTTTTCCCGGCATCTCTTCTTAGGCAAAAAAGGATATAAGAAAAGAGTTGCTCTGCTATTAAAACGATATCAAGATATGGTCCGGTTCGGACCACAATTAAATTATATGTTGGAGACCTGTGTAAAATTTCAGCCAATTCGTATAAGAATTGCGCCCATTGGGGCTCGCGAAGTAAAATAGAGAGAACGATTTATATGGGATCTGTATCGGGCTATAGACCGATTCAGACCATAATAAACACGTTTGTTGATGGTCATGAGAGGATCCATCGTACAAAATTTCAGGCATATCGGATAATAATTGCGACTTCTAGGGATTAAGAAGTCAAGATCCCAGATCGGTTTATATGGCAGCTATATCAGGTTATGAACCGATTTGAACCTTATTTGACACAGTTGTTGAAAGTAAAAATAAAATACGTCATGCAAAAATTCAGCCAAATCGGATAGGAATTGCGCCCTCTAGAAGCTCATGAAGTCAAATCCCCAGATCTGTTTATATGACAGCTATATCAGGTTATGGACCGATTTCAACCATAATTGGCATAGTTATTGGTTATCATATCGAAATACTTCGTGCAAAAATTCATTCAAATCGGATAAGAATTGTGCCCTCTAGAGGCTCAAGAAGTCAAGACCCAAAATCGGTTTATATGGCAGCTATATCAGGTTATGGACCGATTTGAACTATACTTTGCACAGTTGTTGGATATCATAGCAAAACACGTCGTGCAAAATTTCATTCCAATCGGATAAGAATTGCGCACTCTAGAGGCTCAAGAAGTCAAGACCCAAGATCGGTTTATATGGCAGCTATATCAGGTTTCACCGAATTTTGGTGAAAGGTGGTTTACATATATACCCGAGGTGGTGGGTATCCAAAGTTCGGCCCGGCCGAACTTAACGCCTTTTTACTTGTTTTTTTTTTTAATTTTTAAAATGCAAAATATTTTAAATTATCTAAATTATCTTATATATAAAAATCAAATTGTGTTTGTAGGTTTGTTTGTATGTTTGTGTGTTCCTTATAGACTCGGAAACGGCTGAACCGATTTTCTTGAAATTTTCACAGATGGTGCGTAATGACCCCGTGGTGAAAAAAGGTAAGGAGGGCGGACCCTCCCCCTTACCATAATTTTCAGAAATGCCTGATCTCGGAGATGGGTGGTGCGATTTAAGCGAAATTTTGTGTGCTCTCATATAGTTCCCTAAGAATAAAAATTTGGTATCCAAATTTCGGATGGAGTACCTAGGGGGGCTGCCCCGCTCTAAAACCTACCAAACATATATTTACACCAATCACGACAATATGGGACTGAAATGAAAGGTAATGAGGATAAGAAAACGTATCTAATATCCAATTGTCGGACCGAGTGCTAGGGGGACCACCCCAAGCCCCAAAACACCTCTAAATCGGACATATATACCGACCATGGCAATATTGGACTCAAATGAAAGGTAATTGCGAGTAGAATACGAATCTGATATCCAAATGTGGGACCACGTTTCTGGGGGTCCACCCCTTCCCTAAAACACCCCCCAAACTGGGCTTATTTACTGACCATGGGAATATGGGGCTTAAATAAAAGGTATTTGAGTGTAGAATTCAAATCTGATATCCAAATATGGGACCAAGTGTTTGGGGGGCCGCCTCTCACCAAAAACATCCTCATAGGGGACAAATTTACGAACATAGCAATATGGCGCTCAAATGAAAGGTCTTTGGGAGTAAAGAACGAATTTGATTTCGATATTCGGGAAAAGTGTCTATGGGGTCTATGGACCCTCACAACACCACACAAATAGTAGGTATTTGCTGACTATTGCAATATTAGGCTCAAATAAGAGGGATTTTCGGGTATAACACGAATCCGAAATATATTTTTAAGGCCAACTCACTGTGCAACCGCCCATCTTCAAAAACACCCCCCAAGCCGGACATGTTAGCCGACTATGAAAATTTGGGGCTCAAATTAAAGGCATTTGGAATGAGACCACGTATCTGATATCAACATTAGGGACCAGCTCTCTAGGGGACGTCCCATAACCATAACAACCCCCAAATATGACGTATTTACTCACCAAAACAATTTAGTGAGTAAAGAGAGTGGAACTAAATATTCATAGTTTTTAAGGCCAATACCCCAAACCGGACATATTTGTTGACTTTTGCAATAAGAAGGTTAAATGAGATTAGAAAACGATTTTGATATCAATTTTTGAGGCCAATGGCAATACGTTTCAAATAAATGATATATAGATATATGAGAATAGACCACTTTGCTGATATATTTTCAGGGCTAAATGTTGGGGGACCATCTTGGGTAATATTGGAGGCCACCGTAGCGCAGAGGTTAGCATGTCCGCCTATGACACTGAAAGCCTGGGTTGAAATCCTGGCAACATTTATGAGGTAATATGCCATGTAAAACTTCTCTCCCAAGAGGTGTCGCACTGCGGAACGCCGTTTGTACTCGGCTCTATCATTGAGTTTAAAACTTGAATCGGACTCCACTCATTGATATGTGAAAAGTTTGCCCCTGTTCCTCAGTGGAATGTTCATGGGCAAAATTTGCATTTTCAATGTGGGGGACCACCCCAATCCCCAAAACAACCCTAAATCGGGCATATTTACCTAACATGTCAATGTGGAGCTTAAATACAAAGGTATTGGGGGGTAGAGCAAGAACTGATACCCATTTTCGGGACCAATTCTCTGGGGGTCTACCCATTTCTCAAAATACCCCATAAACAGCAATTTTTACTGACCATCGCAATATGGGGCTCATATAATAGTATATAGGACCATGTATTAAGGGCATTACCCCTTCTCCAAAACAAACCCCAAAAGGTTAAAAATTGTTCGGCCATGCCAATATGTGGCTCAAATGAAAGGTATTTGAGATTAGAAAACAAATTTGATAACCAATTTCGGGGCCATTTGTTTGGGGGACGCCTCATCGGGTAAATTCCCCTTAAACCAATAGCAATATGGGGTTTAAATAAATGGTATATGGGAGATTAGAACTATGCTGATATTTTTCAGGGCCAAGTATCTGGGGGATCACCTCACCTCCTAAATCAGATATCATGAGAATATCGGGCTGAAATAAAGTATTTTAAGAATGGAGTACACCTTACATCCAAACTTAAATTCGTAGACCAATAAAGATCATACGGGATTCTGATAAAGGCACTTATATTGTTAAACTGTTAGTCAAGCGATATACTATTTCGTAGCATGGTATTTCACTAAAAGCTCTTTTATTGTCGAAAAAAATATTCCAATTAAAATTTTGTTCCACATAGAGTAAAAGAAGGTGCAGCGGAGCGGGCCCGGGTCAGCTAGTAAATACATAAAATGTCATCAAAATTTAACAATTGTTATTGCTTAATTTTTTTCAGCTTGTTTGCGTACAATTTTGAGCAAAAAGGTAATTTAAAATCAATACCCCGTCGTGGAATTTTCTTCCCAAAAAAATTTTCCGACTTTAGACCATTGTTTAATGCTTTCTATTCAAAGAATAGTATATCAAAAAAATTAAAAATACAGCAAAAGTGTGTTGTTGCTAGAAGCACTTGTCTGGTTTCCCGTATCGTGATTTCAATGTCGACCAAGAAATATCATCAGCATTTAAGTTCAACAAAGTTTACAACCTGCTCTAGTTGGAATGGTTGTAAAGCGCCATGATCCATTTGATGATATTTCTTGGTCGAAATTGAAATCTCGATACGGGAAAAAAGACAAATGCTTCTAGCAACAACACACTTTTGTTTTTTTGCTATACTATTCTTTGAATAGAAAGCATTAAAGCGGAACTATATCCTGCAATGGAATCTAAGTAAGATTTTAAGACCGAAAAAGGAAGCGCAAACAAAAAAAAATTTATAAAAATTGTTCCGAAAGACAAACATTTAATAAAGTTTTATCTAATACATAATTCTATATGAATTTTCTCTTAAATCTAGTTAAAAAATTTATTTAAAAATTGTCTAAAATGAAATATATATCTGGTTAGTCTAAAAAACTTTTCCAAAGAATAATAAGTACTATTTAATTGTAAATTATTTGAATTACATCAGCAACGAAATGAAAAATGTTAAGGACTCAGAACACATTTTTAAAACCCCGAAATGATCACATAGATTCATTTACATTTTAAAATATTTATTTCAAATAAAACCATTTCGTCTTTTTTCCTGGAATTCCACAAATCAAAATGCAGTATTAAAGACAATTGATACGGAGCTCATAATGATTAAAGAACGAAATTTCTATTATAAATTTGTTAGTTCTGTTACCCGCAGATATGAGCACAGTGAAATAATATTTATAACGTCTTAAAATTTTCTTTTTGACTATTTGATTGGTGTTTCACAGTGAAATACCCATTTTTTCACGATTACTTTTCAGAAAATTTACAAAAATATCACTGATAACTAAAAAATGTATTACAATTTTATCATAAATAATGGGAATGCCCTAATTAGTGGGGAACAAGTGAAAGCATGCTAAGCTCGGCTGTGCCGAATTGCGGCTTGTAAGGGCTCAAGAAAAAACAAGTAAAAGCGTGCTAAGTTCGGCCGGGCCGAATCTTATATACCCTTCACCATGGATCGCATTTGTCGAATTCTTGCCTCTAGAGGGCGCACTAGAGGCTCAAGAAGTCAAGACCCAAGATCGGTTTATATGACAGCTATATCAGGTTATGGACCGATTTGAACCATACTCGGCACAGTTGTTGTACATTATAACAAAACACGTCGTGTATAATTTCATTCCAATCGGATAAGAATTGCGCACTCTAGAGGCTCAAGAAGTCAAGACGCAAGATCGGTTTATATGGCAGCTATATCAAAACATGGACCAATATGGCCCATTTACAATACCAACCGACCTACACTAATAAGAAGTATTTGTGCAAAATTTCAAGCGGCTAGCTTTACTCCTTCGGAAGTTAGCATGCTTTGAACAGACAGACGGACGTATATGGCTAGATCGACATAAAATGTCACGACGATCAAGAATATATATACTTTATGGGGTCTCAGACGAATATTTCGAGTAGTTACAAACAGAATGACAAAATTAGTATACCCCCCATCCTATGGTGGAGGGTATAAAAAAGAAAAATGTTTACAACTGCAACAAGTAAATGCGTGCTAAGTTCGGCCGGGCCGAATCTTTTATACCCTCCACCATGGATCGCATTTGTCGAGTTCTTTTCCCGGCATCTCTTCTTAGGCAAAAAAGGATAGAAGAAACAAGTAAA
Source organism: Stomoxys calcitrans (assembly GCF_963082655.1). Taxonomy (NCBI): domain Eukaryota; kingdom Metazoa; phylum Arthropoda; class Insecta; order Diptera; family Muscidae; genus Stomoxys; species Stomoxys calcitrans. The sequence goes on along the minus strand of NC_081552.1, from coordinate 80,413,699 downwards.
AGCGTGCTAAGTTCGGCCGGGCCGAATCTTATATACCCTCCACCATGGATCGCATTTGTCGAGATCTTTTCCCGGCATCTCTTCTTAGGCAAAAAAGGATATAAGAAAAGAGTTGCTCTGCTATTAAAACGATATCAAGATATGGTCCGGTTCGGACCACAATTAAATTATATGTTGGAAACCTGTGTAAAATTTCAGCCAATTCGTTTAAGAATTGGGCCCATTGGGGCTCACGAAGTAAATTAGAGAGAACGATTTATATGGGATCTGTATCGGGCTATAGACCGATTCAGACCATAATAAACACGTTTGTTGATGGTAATGAGAGGATCCGTCGTACAAAATTTTAGGCATATCGGATAATAATTGCGACCTCTAGGGGTCAAGATGTCAAGATCCCAGATCGGTTTATATGGCAGCTATATCAGGTTATAGACCGATTTCAACCATACTTGGCACAGTTGTTGGATATCATGACGAAATACTTCGTGCAAAAACTCATTCAAATCGGATAAGAATTGTGCCCTCTAGAGGCTCAAGAAGTCAAGACCCAAGATCGGTTTGTATGACAGCTATATCAGGTTATGGACCGATTTGAACTATACTTGGCACAGTTGTTGGATATAATAACAAAACACGTCGCGCAAAATTTCATTTCAATCGGATAAGAATTGCGCACTCCAGAGGCTCAAGAAGTCAAGACCCAAGATCGGTTTATATGGCAGCTACATCAGGTTATGCACCGTTTTGAACCATACTTTTCACTGTTGTTGGAAGTCATAACAAAACACGTCATGCACAATTTCAGCCAAATCGGATAAGAATTGCGCCCTCTAGATGCTCAAGATTGTCGGTTTATATGACAGCTATATCATGGTATAGACCGACCAACTATACTTAGCACAGTTTTTGGAAATTGTAACAAAATACTTTGTGCAAATTTTCAGCCAAATCGGATAAGAATTGCACCCTGTAGAGGCCTAAGAAATCAAGATCCCAGATCAGTTTATATGGCAGTTATATCAGGTTAGGTACCGATTTGAACCATGCTTTGCACAATTTTTTGAAATTACATCAAAACACCTAATGCAAAATTTCAACCAAATCGAATTAAAATCGCGCTCTCTAGTGACTCAAGAAGTCAAGATCCAAGATCGGTTTATATGGCAGCTATGTAAGATTATGTACCGATTTAAACCATACTTAACATAGTTGTTTGAAGTCATAAAAAAACACGTCATGCACAATTTCAGCCAAATCGGATAAGAATTGCGCCCCTAGATGCTCAAGAAGTCAAGATCCCAGATCGGTTTATATGTCAGCTACATCAGGTTATGTACCGTTTTGAACCATACTTAGCACCATTTTTGGAAGTCATACAAAACATTTCGTCCCAATTTCAGCCAAATCTGATAAGAATTGCGTCCTCTAGTGGCTTAAGAGGTCAAGATCCAATATCGGTTTATATGATAGCTATATCAGGGTATAGACCTATTTCAACCATCCTAAGAACAGTTTTTGGAAGTCATAACAAAACACTTCATGCACAATTTCAGCCAAATCGGATAAGAATTGCTCCCTCTAGTGGTTCAAGAAGTCAACTTCCAGGATCGGTCTATATGACTGTTGTATCAAAACATGGACCGATATGGCCCCTTTTCAATTCCAACCAACTACCCTGACAAGAAGTATTTGTGCAAAATTTCAAGCGCCTAGCTTTATTCCTTCTAAAGGCAGCGTGCTTTCAACAGACGGACGGACGGACATGGCTAGATCGATTCAAAATATCATTATGATCAAGAATATATATACTTTATAGGGTCTTAGACGAATTCGCTTTCGAATGGTGTTTTTTATTTTTTTTTATAGCTAGAAATTTAGATTTTGAATTAAACGTCACTTTTGAGGTCGAAGTCCCAACAGTGCGGCGTTCAACAGTGAGATACTTCTATTGGAAGTAGTTTTTACCTAGCATACGTTAGGTTAAACTTCCGCTTGTTTGCAATATGCTCTGTTATAAAGCCTACGGACCTCTTTCCCAATATTGCGATCTTCTCCGGTCATCCAGGGGATTTCGTGGGCTGATTTCTTTTCTCGAAGAGGACAACTATCTTCGAAGGACCCCACCAGTGCAGTCGTAATCCTGCTGACATTTTCGTCAATGTTTTCTATGCTTGGACAATCGAAATTATCTTGCCCAAGTCTTCTTTTGATTAGTCTTTCTAATTGTGTTCAGTTGGTTTTCAACTTATTACAGAAGCTTATCGCATTTGGCGCTTGCCGTGCTATTCTAACTTGGTGTACTGTACGATCAGATTTTCTGAACAAATTGTCATATCTAAAACATCCTTCGTAATCCTATTAACAAATGTGTTACTTATATTAAGAGTTATTAGGTCGTTAGTATTAAAGACGTCTACCAAGGCTTGGCCCCGCTTTTTATAGTTGGTACTACCCCACGAAATGTGGTGAGAGTACGCATCGCACCCCATTTGTACCTCGTTTCCTGTCTGTTTTGCTTTCCCTACCAGCCGATGCAGCTCCGACATGGGTGGCGGTGTCGGAGAGTGGAAAGGCATATAAAGTGATGCCAGGTATACTCCGACGTCTTCCCTTTCACATCACTGTTGCATTTGACGTTGGCAACTCTGGGGAAAAATATATTTCAAATTTTTGTGACGAATAACGCAGGTCATCGTACGAGTACCAGTCTTAACATAGAATAATTGGTAGTTTATATTGTTCAGAAGAAACTCCAGATAGTCCTTGGCTCCTGAATTTAAGCGATATGAATCTAGCCCGTGGTGATTTTCTCCAACAGAGCATGTGTAGCTGTTTCGCTTCGGTGGAGATTTATCTGGATGCCAGCAATCTTTGGTCCTCCAGTAAATGGGCATCTTGGGAGTAGGTAATGGTTTCATCGTCGGCTCCCTGTCCGTTAGGCTACATATGAATCTAGCCCGTGGTGATTTTCTCCAACAGAGCATGTGTAGCTGTTTCGCTTCGGTGGAGATTTATCTGGATGCCAGCAATCTTTGGTCCTCCAGTAAATGGGCATCTTGGGAGTAGGTAATGGTTTCATCGTCGGCTCCCTGTCCGTTAGGCTACATAAAGATTATTGCCAATGCTCTGCCTGAAGTTTCAATATTATGTTCTTTGCCTATCCTATTCTAACGAATCTTGTTTGTCAGGCGGTGCCGACTGTATAATACTCTACACCTACCCTTTAAGTGCTATATGGGAGCTATATCCAATTCTGAATCAATTTTGATGGACCTCAACGGATTATTAAACAATCCCTGTCAAGTTACGAACAAATATGTTCAAACTGAAATTACTACTGTTGACTAACGGCAACAATATTGCAAATTATCCAAAACCTGACGAACATATATATAGGAGCTATATCAAAATCTGAACCGAATTCGAACAAACTTCTCAGATATTGTGGTAGTCGTCGAGGAAAGCCTTGTGCAAAATTTTGGCAAGATTGGTCAATAAATGCGCTTCTAGAAGTGAAAATCGGGCGATATACATATATGGCAGCTATATCTAAATCTGAACCGATTTCTATGAATTTCACCGGTAATTTTTAAAGTCATACGAAAATCCCTCCTGTCAAATAACGAGAGAATCGGTTAACAAATGAGTACTTTATTGTAATATTTCTCAAAATTGAACGGACATATATATAGGAGCTATATCTAAATCTAAACCGATTTCGACCAAACTGCTCAAATATTTTGGTAGTCGTTGAGGATAGCGTTGTGCAAAATTTTGGCAAGATTGGTCGATAAATGCGCATGCAGTGGCTCTAGGAGTGGAAATCGGGCGATATATGTATGTGGGAGCTATATCTTAATCTGAACCGATTTCCATGAAACCAGTAATGTCGAGAGTCAAAAGAAAATCCTTCCTGCCAGATTTCGAGAGAGATTGCGTTCATCTCTAGACCGAAAAACATGTCTGTACCAAATTTTGAGACGATCGGATGAAAACTGCGACCTGTACTTTGTACACAAATTAACATGGACAGACAGACCGACAGACAGACGGACGGATAGACGTACAGACAGACGGAAAATAGACAGACATAGCTAAGTCGAATCAGAAAGTGATTGTGAGTCGATCGGTATACTTATCAATCGGTCTACGCATTTTTCTTCTAGGTGTTACATATAAATGCACTAAGTTATGATACCCTGTACCACAGTTGTGGTGGTGCAGGGTATTATAACTTAGTGCATTTATGTAAAAGTCAGCATATATGTCTGGTATTACTCGATCATAGCTTGATGAAACTCTAAACAAGTAAAAGCGTGCTAAGTTCGGCCGGGCCGAATCTTATATACCCTCCACCATGGATCGCATTTGTCGAGATTTTTTCCGGCATCTCTTCTTAGGCAAAAAAGGATATAAGAAAAGAGTTGCTCTGCTATTAAAACGATATCAAGATATGGTCCGGTTCGGACCACAATTAAATTATATGTTGGAGACCTGTGTAAAATTTCAGCCAATTCGTTAAGAATTGGGCCCATTGGGGCTCACGAAGTAAATTAGAGAGAACGATTTATATGGGATCTGTATCGGGCTATAGACCGATTCAGACCATAATAAACACGTTTGTTGATGGTAATGAGAGGATCCGTCGTACAAAATTTTAGGCATATCGGATAATAATTGCGACCTCTAGGGGTCAAGATGTCAAGATCCCAGATCGGTTTATATGGCAGCTATATCAGGTTATGAACCGATTTGAACCTTATTTGACACAGTTCTTGAAAGTAAAAATAAAATACATGCAAAATTTCAGCCAAATCGGATAGGAATAGCGTCCTCTAAAAGCTCAAGAAGTCAAATCCCCAGATCTGTTTATATGACAGCTATATCAGGTTATGAACCGATTTCAACCATACTTGGCACAGTTGTTGGATATCATAACGAAATACCTCGTGCAAAAATTCATTCCATTCGGATAAGAATTTCGCCCTCTAGAGGCTCAAGAAGTCAAGACCCAAGATCGGTTTATATGGCAGCTATATCAGGTTATGAACCGATTTAAACCATACTTTACACAGTTGTTGGATATAATAACAAAACACGTCGTGCAAAATTTCATTCTAATCGGATAAGAATTGCGCCCTCTAGAGGCTCAAGAAGTCAAGACCCAAGATCGGTTTATATGGCAGCTATATCAGGTTATGGACCGATTTGAACTATACTTCGCGCAGTTGTTGGATATCATAACAAAATACGTCGTGCAAAATTTCATTCAATCGGATAAGAATTGCGTTCTTTAGAGGCTCAAGAAGTCAAGACCCAAGATCGGTTTATATGGCAGCTATATCAAAACATGGAGCGATATGGCCCATTTACAATGCCAACCGACCTACACTAATAAGAAGTATTTGTGCAAAATTTCAAGCGGCTAGCTTTACTCCTTCGGAAGTTAGCGTGCTTTCGACAGACAGACGGACGGCCGGACGGACGGACGGACGGACGGACAGACGGACAGACGGACGGACATGGCTAGATCGACACAAAATGTCACGACGATCAAGAATATATATACTTTATGGGGTCTCAGACGAATATTTCG